>NW_021853600.1:750752-752333 GCF_003651465.1 Formica exsecta | reverse complement strand
TATTATCTTATAAAATATTTTATAAAAAATTTAATTTTATACAGTTTATATATGTATATAAAAATTTATTTGTTATATTACGTGGCAACTAAAAATTCGTGAGTTTATAAAAGATTATTTCTATACACTGCATTAATATACGTATACACCGAAGATAGCAATCACTAATTATGCGCGTATTGAAATTCCGATATGTATCGTGTCGATAATGTCTTGCAATTACCGCGGATTATTGGAACACAGACATGCGCAAAAATATTACGAAATATTGGAGGTACAGCAGCTCGGTGAATATCGGAGTTTGCGTATTTTAATATTTATTACGGCTATTGGAGGGGCCACACACAGATATGGGTCAATGTATTTGGCAAAACGCCAATATATACATATATATTTGATGGCCAGTCATTAATCCTCCGCGCGAGAGATTTACGCGCCCGACGGCGAAGCGGGAATTCATCGCGATTAATTAATAATATTTATAAAGCAGTGGGGGTCACAGCAATTACAATGCACCACAATGGCCCGTTAACGTGATTTTAAATTCTGCATTTAAACGTGCAGCGCAACCTTCTCATTTATAAAGTTGACGTCTTAATGCATTCCTCTTTTTATTATCATATTATTATTTTGTTATTTACTTTTATATATTTTTTATTATTTTTTATATTATTAATGCAAGACGCATTCTTTTATAATTAATGATCCATATATTATATCCGCGGAATAATGCTTTAAGGTATTTTTTAATAAATTTTGTTCTTTAATCTAAAATTTACGGTATAAATCTTCTGGTAGTTGCATTTGAGAGATAATAACCATGTCTTATCGTTATTGTTTCAGAGAAGCTTGCCATGAGTCCTGGACGCAGCTGCGATTATCGCCACTGTTTGGCTGTATATGCCCGAATAATCACATGAAGCGGCGATGCGACAAGATCTTCTTGACGGTGAACCATAACCCCTGCGTTGGTGAGTCCAACTATAATACGCGATTCGTAAAGTTTTTCTGTCCTTCTCTCTATCGTGTGTTCGTATATATTTCCATCCTACACGTAATTGCGTATGTCGCGTGCAAAATTTGCGCTGGCTTCCCGTCAACGAGCAATAATTGCTATTTGATTGTAAAAAGTAAGAATTTAATGTGTTCTATTACAGAGTACTAAAGTGTAAATTGGTAATCATACAAAAGCTGTGTCGCTGCAAAAGCAAACTCATTATCAAGTTTAGTTATTGGTAGAAATATGTTCGCGGATTTGGATGCCGAATAAATAGTTGTGCGTTTGTTAATTAAATTTTATCGATGTGCATAAACGCGCGTACGTCGCGTGACACGTAAATACGTGTATGGGATTTCGTTTGATAACAAATTTTATCGTAAATTGAGATTCGAACGGACTGTTGTGACATGAATGAACGAGTATAATTATATCAGCACTTTGTGAAAAGCAATTGTCGGTGTTGTGAAATAATTTTGAATATTCAAGAAGTTTTTTCTCTATCGTATCTGCGTTGAGTCTATGGGGTTTACCCTTGCGTGTCTGTCTGTGTGTATCTTGTACAGAATTCTCATTTGGTATTT
>NW_021853600.1:734839-750727 GCF_003651465.1 Formica exsecta | reverse complement strand
TGTTTTTTTTTTTTTTTTTTGTTGATGTGTACATTGGGGCGTCCGTGTCGATCCTGGACAACAGCGATAAATCTCAATAATTTAGTGTGTAGATTTGCACAACATATAGATTTTAATTGATACAAACTAATTACATTTTACAGTCAATTTGAATTTTCCATTATTTCTAAATATTTATTTAATTTAAATATGTTTCGTAAATATTTATTTAATTTAAATATGTTTCATGTATCGTTTTAAATGTTATATATAAAGATGTGTTTTCTCGCAAAAAAATATAATGTAAATTTAGAATACCTTCACGAAAATTATAATTAATATTTATAATTTTTATTTGCAACATTAAATAAAATTTTGTTTAACGGTAAGAGATATGACGATGATTATATTTATACACATAATCGACAATACTCCCAAGTTTTTACAACAAAGTATGAAGTTTGTTATCAACAAAGTGCATAGACGAGAAGGCCCATTGTTGCATCGCTCTCGCATTTAGAACGGCTGAGAACTGACATGCACTAAACTAAAGCCACTTCCTGTTACTCTCTCATTTTTTCCCGGGCGTCAAAGTTGCGAGCAAGGTAGGATGCTGCTCGACGAGGCAATTACTTTTAAGCGGTACTGCGGTGTTCAAGACTCGTCGGAGAACGTTA
Organism: Formica exsecta; assembly: GCF_003651465.1. Taxonomy (NCBI): domain Eukaryota; kingdom Metazoa; phylum Arthropoda; class Insecta; order Hymenoptera; family Formicidae; genus Formica; species Formica exsecta. Next base: position 750,071 of record NW_021853600.1, on the reverse strand, counting down.
TCCTCACCCTCGGATAAGCTACTTTCTTTGTAATTGACTAAAGAAGGGGGAGTTGCAGGCATTAAAATGAAGATAACAATAAGCCCTCTAATTACGAGAAAGATAATAAATGATACTTTAAGTATGTATTGTAATGCAACAGTTAGGAAACAAGAATTTTTTATAATAGAAAAATGTAATTTTAAACTACATTTCTTTTGAAGAATTTTTATTTTATTTGGAAATGTTTATACTATAACTTCAGCTACGTAGGATTTACAATATGAACATTATTAAAATTTTATATAATTATTAAGATTGAAATATTATAGCTTAGCAATTATAATATTTTTTCATAATGTGTTACTGCTTTTTTACTATTTTAACGAATTTTTCCAGTATTATTATTTTTTTCTATAACTTTCATAAAACCGTGTTATTAATAATATATTACTTTTAATTATTTATAAAAATAATAATAAGCTTTTTAAACTTAATATTTGATATAATATATATACTTGAGATATAATATCTCATTTATAAAATATTAACAAAAGCCGATTCCTATATTTATATTTATTTATTAAAAACTTTTACATTTTTATCATCATTTGTATTTTATTTAATTATTGAGATATCGACTGTATAACCAGGATCGACGACGCTTCCGCTCGTGCCTCGCAATCGTAATTTAAGGCAACATTAAGATTCAAGCGTGCAGTGCGCGCACACAAAACGTAAGTATCTTTACACACATCACACGCATGTGTGACAAATGTGTCTCTTGCGTTGCGTTTGACGAATGAAGCGCGCCAACGATGCATATGCGAGCGATGAATGCGGCATACACATTCTATCTACGATATAGCATTAACATTTGTGGAATGCGTGACTGGTCGAGAGCAGTTTTGCAGCACGGAAACATAAGCGAACAATTAGTTATTACGGTAACAATGTTATAACGTAATTAACCTCGACGCTACACGAACATAATGTACAAACATTTCGGTTTAGCTCTCGACGGGGCAAACTACTTTACTTCACGAAGAAGAAATCCTGCGTCTCTTTACCGCAATTTCGAATTAATTTTAAATATTATACATTACCTCGATGACAGCTCAGCCATAACAAATGCAAACTAATATAATTTAGCGACAATTCTCGTAGCGAATTCAAATGGCAAATGCCTCTTACAACCTGGAAAAATTATTTTTTTTTCATCCATGAACCAATAAGTTCGAAACAATTAGTACAAGGAAAAATATTGCACCGAAGTAAATAATGTACTAAAAATTTTGCAAATTGATAGATAGAATTTTAAATTGGTGTTGGGAACGTTATTTGTCTCTCGTATAAACGTATAATTTGTCTCTCGTATTCAACTTTGTTCACTGTCGAAGATTTTATCGTTTTGCTCATATACATATGATTATTATAACTAAAAGCACAATTATTATTAATCGCAATTTCTCTCAAAATATATACAAATATTTGTATAATATAATTATACTTTCATAGCTAATTGAATAATATACATATTGTACTTTCGAGTATTTCCATCCACGTTTGAAAAATTTTCAACAACTATAGAATATATCTGATAATTATAAATATTTACGGATAGAGGACTTTTTTAAATTTTGCTTTAAGAAATTTTCATATGCCTTTAAAAGCAAATTGATTTTTTAGTTACTGTTTCTCTCTCCCATGCAAGCTTAAAAATAAACTATACGTTCGAGCCGCTGTAATGCCAAACGACTCGTCTGATATGTAAATCTGGATCTTGAATTGAAATTGGAAGCGCGACTTTAAATGGGCCGGCCCTTTGCCATACTCCATTCTTCTTTCCCCAAGATATCGAACAACTAGACGGTAGGTGTATGAATAGCAATGAGGGAGAAAGGAGAACGAGAAAGGAGAAGGAGTGCCGCTCCAACACGAAATTTATTTAAACGCTCGAACTACTTCTCCGCAATCGAATTAAATTACTTCTTGTTGTTGCAAACGATCGAATCTTCGACATGAAGAAATATTCCAGACTTGCCTTGTTACTCAATCGTGTCTATCGATCATTCAATTACGTTTCTATCTTTTTGCGAATTGCAAATTAATCAGAAAGAATATATTTGGCTGATCGATATAGAACAGTCTCCTCATGATTATACGCGGTTTAATAGCCATCTGTCATCCAAATGATAGATGACAATTATGTTATCACTTAAATACTATTTAGTAGCTATTGATAATCATATCTATTAATAATCATATCGAGCAAACGAGAGGCGATTGTCGTTAAAATTCAATAATTTTAATAAAAATTAGACGTGAATATCACATTTTAAATTCTCTACATATCATTCTAGACATATTAAATCAATAATTCAAAAATATAAAATATAATTTTTATTAAATTCGGGATATTTATAAACGAGTTCAAAATTTAATTTTAAAAGATCAAATTAATTTCCATCTATATTCTGATATATATATACATAAGTCTTAATTATTGTATTATATATAGGTAATTACTTATTTATTAACTTTTGTTTAATAATAAATTTTATCTTTTAATTTTATAGCTGACAATGAGTAGGTATAATAATTTTTAATTTTTTTCACGTATAAAATATTATTAATAAAATTAATTTTCTTTTATGATATTGTATATAGAAATTAATATACAAAAAGAGAACTTTATGTCTTATGAAATAAGATTAATATACTAAAAAAAATCTTGTTATGAATTTCGTTTATTAAATCTGTAATTGATTGCAAAAATGTGAAATATTTAAACTATTATTAGTAGTGGTCACTTGTTTTAATAATAGCATTTACAAAATTTTTTAAGCACTTAAGTGTTTGTTTTTTTAATAATAAAGTATTATAGTTTTTCACACAATTATTTTTTCACAATTTTGCTTATTATTTTAAAAATCTAACTGTCTTTTCAGTAAGAAAGAAATCTGATTCCAACGAGATCGTCGCTCGATTGTTAATCTTGGACACATAACATTTCAAAAGTGCAATATTTCTAGTAACGTGCGATGTTTCAATATTGACGGCTTTGATAGCTGACATCTATCCGAATTCAACAGCCATGATATTTGAGAGATATTTTTACCATGTTGCGTAAAAGTACGAAAATTTTCAAAATATGAGGCACTAAACTCTTTCTATAACTGTCATATCTCTCTTCAAACATCACCAAAGCTTCCAGCTATCTTGGTTATCGCTGGATCTATTGCATCTTACGTTACTCATCCGAGGTTAATAAAAAGAAGCACACCGGCGCAGCGGAGCACGAGACACTCAGAATCGAAGACGTCTCGAGACGTTCGATCGTTACCTCGAAGGGGTTCGTTGAGAGGGGCGGGGGAGTGTCCTCCTCTTGTCCCCGCTTGCCGGTCCGGTATACGAGAGGAAGACGTTTATTTCCCCCCCTCTCCTCCGATAGAGGGTAGCCGGAGGAATCGCGCGCGAAGATCGATCCTCGAAATCCCGGAACGCACGAGAGAAACGTCTGCACGAGAAAGCGCACCCCGGCACCCCCCATGAGGACGCACTCCGCCCGGGGAGGATTCGCATTCCGAGACCAATATCCTTGCCGCCGTCCTTGGAGGCTATCCCCGAGAGTGTCTCTCGTCTCATCCGTCTGCGATCCCGCAGTACATATGTATATATATACACATATAGATATATTTCTACTTCGTGCCATATATACGCCATGAATATTTCGACGCGCGATCGCTCGCGCCCTATCGACAAACATCCGCGAGATAAATCGACGAGATGGGGAAAACACTATCGATACGAAGCGCCGTCATGGGAATATTGCTGCATAATATTCGCGATTGTGCGACTCTTAGCTTAGACGGATTCGCTATTCTAATATTAATGGCTGTATTTCATCGAGCATAACGATGTATCTTTGGACACATTTTATCGAATTGATTTATTCCCTTCCACAGTCTCTATGAATAATAGACACAAGGTATTTTCATGGTTTGATTATTATTGTACACCGCGCAATTCATTCTCTTATTTATTCATTCCCTTTTCTAAGTTTTCACGTTGCTCTAAATCCAAACTTTTCCAATTTTGTATCACACGTTTATGGCGTCATTGACTTATCAATTCTTTTGTACTGCTGGATCTACTGCGATAAAATGATTGGCAGAATTTGATCGCTCGCATCGACACCCACAATTTTCCTTTATTGTCATAAATCCACCACGACGAATCTCTACGTCACGATCGGTCAAGATTGCTCGCATCGTGAAATATGAAACGCGAACGCTTGACGGATGAAGCGCGAGTCCAAAGTGGAGGCGATAAGCCTCCCGGATGATCCTACGGGGCGGAGCGCACCAGAAATCGTGCACCGCATGTCGTACTTCTGCATGCTGAGAATCCGCACTGGAGAATCGATGAATCGGCACCCGCATGCCTGTAACTTACAGCTTGTTTTCTATCTAAAATGTGTAGCCTGTTAGTGTGTGTAGTATGCCTACTACGACTCTATCTACTCTCTGTACTCGACTCACTATACTCTCCCCTTCGTTCCCCAGTATCGTCGAACGATTTATCGAAAGACACCAGATCGTTATCAGACTTTATCCGACGACAAATGAATCGCTTCAACGATTAAAATAAGTTTTACTATTTTAATAAAAATAAATTTGTCTCTAAAATATTTAATGTCCTTTCTTTATATTCTAGTAAAAATATCCAATAGGTAAGTATAGCAAAGTATCTTGTAAAATTTTCTGTTTTATAAACATATGTTTTGTTTGAAAATATAAAAAATGAATAATCAAGAAACTAATTGAGTAAACAAGTTGAATTCTGATGATACATTTAATCCTTATCAAAATTAAAATAAGTTTTATTATTCGTATATCATCTAACTCAATAAACAAGATTATAAATTTATGTGTATTCATAATATCTTTATTTTTCTTAATTACAAATCTACCAAACTCGCAATAAAAGATTTTCAAAATAAAGAATCTAACATGACGATTGAGAAAGAAGAATAATATAATTAAGTCGCGTGAGAGAGGGAATGGTACGCACGGTGCGAATAATTTATTCGGATCTCTATTTCGTTTGCGAACGATCGACGTGGAACAGAAGGTTAACGCTCCTAGTCTCGGCAGCCTTGCGACGATCCCTCGGGAATCCCAAAATCTCTTAAGAACAAAATCACGCTCGACGAGCACCGCGTCACTCCGGGATAATTTCTCGCGTGCAGTAACGCTCAATGCGAGGATCCCTCGGTTCTGAATGGAGTTTCAGGTTTTGGTGAAATTCCCGAAGGAGCCCGAAGATCCTCTCGCGGGGATACGATGGCGCCGGGTCGTCTGTCGATTTCGATTACCGGCCAGTTCGTTTAACTTTGTATTCTTGCCGGCTCTTTATTTTTCGTATCGCACCATCGCGCCCGATAAACGAAAAAATACCAACATCGTCGCGAGATTTACGATGATGTTTGCGGCTCGTTAATAACGCGCTCGAGATAACTTACAATTGGTTAATTACGGAAGTAATAGTTTAAGAACGTCGAAAGTGCCGATGATAAAAATGTGAGCTTCGATAAAATAAATTTCATTGACCGAATCAATTTGAGACATTATAAGCATGTAGAAAGTGTAAATGTAAAAGTGCGATAAAACCGAATTATATAATTGACATTAAAAGGATTGAATTCAAGGATTGGTTCTGAGGATTGAACTTGAATTGGTTTCGATTGAATCGTGAATTGGTTTAAATGGTACTTACCATTTCCTCTCAAATACCATTTCATGATTTTCCGAGTGTATTTGCGTTTGTTATCTCTTTCGCAAAAGCAATTGGATCAAATTAGTTTCATGCCAGTTGAAAGTTTAAGAATTAAAAGCGAATTGTAAGAAAAGTGGATTTTTCAATTAAAGGAAAGAAGATATCTTGCGTTGTTATTTGCCTGAGTATATCTGTGCTCGATATTCCTTTTAAAGACGATTTGTAATAATATATTCTTTTTTTTTTTTTTTTTTTTTTTTTCTACAGAACTCGATTCAATTTCCACAAGTAATTTGAGATACAATAAGTAAAATAAATTAGTCAAATCTTATTTTATAAATATATGATTAACTTTTACAGTATTTAATAAATCTAATAATGCTGAAATTTTTTTATTGCGAGTATATTAAGAGAAAAGAACCGGTTTTTTGTTCTTTCTTACTAATATGTTATCTCAGTTATCAACGTATTTGGAATGATTAAAAATGCAGATATATTAAAAGTGCGATACGACAAAGTGGGATTTTTTAACTGGCTATTAAAAGAGAATCCAATAATAGCAAATTAAATTACCTATTCATTTACGGACGTTTTAATTTCTTTTATTGCAATTTCTCTGAATACATCCGTGTGTTTGATATTTATTTCAAAAACAATTGGATATCACGGTCTGCAACGAAGCATTGTTCGTTGATTATCTTATTTGCAATGTGGTACAATTGCCCGGGTTTACTTCCGCGTGTATATCTCCTTTCTGTAATTATAGTTCTGCGTACAATATTGCTTCTTTCAGTATAATTTACCTCATATACTTGACATATTCATTTCGCTAAATTTTCAAATATAGATCAATAGAATGAGAGTATTATCATATTTCCTATCGTTTATAATTTTGTTCCTCGATTTTTCCATAACAAAAGTATTGAAATAACGTGACAAAGAAAGCGATTATACATAGAAAAATTTTCTCAATTTAATATTCACTGACAAAAATATAAACTTTGCGCAAAAAATTGGCTCTCTCTCTCTCTCTCTCTCTCTCTCTTTTAATAAAATATTTTCTAAAAAAAATCACTATTAATAAAACAACTCATAAATTAAAAAAATGAATATAAATATATAGTAGGACGTTTTCTAAACAGAATTGTATATGATACCGAAAGTATTAATATTTTTTAAAGTAAATGTTATTAAATAATGAGCAGAATGAAATACTATATTTAAGCGGACAATATAATTTAGATTTGTTTAGAAGATGATTGATTTAAATGCGTTTTTTATTGAACATCTCACAATTGTTTATCGTTTTCTTTATAATATTTATTCCTTTCCTTTTAATTTATATCTTTCCTAAAGAATTCGCCTTCTAAAAAAAATTTTCGATACTTATAAAATTTCTAAAGAAACACGAATGTATAGTATTTAGTAATTGAAACGTTCCTAAATAATTTGCGATATGTAATGTTACATATTTACGTTTACTCGTTCTTGCATCTAACATTTTGAAGCATCGATAATGTTAAAAATCTATGCGATTCTTTAGGTCGCGATAGATACAAGCTTATTCTCTAACGATATCGTGCCGAAATCTCCTCTTCGCGACGATCCTTTGTCAATGTCCCGTGATGCCAATGCACCATAATTACCATCATCACCACCACCATCATCATCACTGTCACGACACTACCCTACAACAACAGCACGCAGACCCCGCACGTTGCGTTACCGATGGCGAACGCGCACCCTCACTCACTCCGTTCTCGTCCGCGGCTCTGCTTCTGTGTTACAGAGGTCCTGCCCTCCTCCACCTCCGTAGACCTGTCGGGCACGGATTCGGCCCTGTACCCGTTCGACCCGCAGCAGGAGAACTACCAGGAGATCTGGTTGCCACCGACCAGTATGTACCCCTATTTTCTGTTCCCCGGGACCGCGCGCACCCCATCGTACTACGACCCCGACAGCACGTACGACTTACGGGAGCCCGGCGACCGACGCCAAGACCACCACCGTCACGGCAATCGGCATCATCATGGCTACCAGGAGGCGCCGGAAATACCCGGCAATCCAGCCGTCCTCGTCGTCGAGACGTACGATCCTCGGATCGATTTACACCGGTACCAAACCGATGTGAATCGGTACGAGGATCGTGTGGCGACCTCGCGTCCTCCAGGCGCTGATCATCCGGATCGATCGACAGATAGATCTTCTTCCTCCTTCTCCTCCTCTTCTTCTTCTTCTTCTTCCTCTTCTTCTTCTTCTTCTTCTTCTTCTTCTTCGTTGTCCAAGCATGATCGCGTCTCCAGCACAGTGCACCTGCAGCCCCAAAGCGAGCATGACGCGCACCTGCACCAGCATCGGCACCAACACCACCATCACCAGCACCACCACCATCGTGAGCACCCTGCACTACCTGCACCACCGTCTGTCGTCGCGACGCTGTCGTCGTCGTCGGCGGGCTCGTATGCGTCGGCGGCCGCTCGTCCCACGCCTACCGTGCTGGACGAGCCGTTAGGGGCACGCGGGCCCGGCCACGCCGAGCCGCCCCGGCTTCCGGCCCAGAGGAAGTTCGCTCCCAGGCCTACCTACGAGCACCGCGCGATCGTCGACGACGACGATCTCGATGACGAGTTCAAGCCAGGCGCGCTGCCCGTCGACCGGCTCTTCGATCCCCAGATCTTCGAAGGGTTCGTCGACCAAGGTTCGTACTGGGCCCACCGAGGCGCTCAAGGGATCTTATTTTGAGAAGGGCGCTAGCCAGAGATACGTTAAGATACTCTGGGAGAAAACGTCAAACCGCGCGAGTATGTCGAGCACTGCGATGGACACAATCGTGTCTTTTCTTGAATCATACTTTGACAACGGCAGATTCGAGAAATTAGAAACGGAGGAAAGTGAACTGACGGTATGAAAAATTTTTAAGTAGAATTGGAAATGATCGATCGAGATAAAAAAGCTGTTAAGTTTAATTATTAATTACGATAATTAATCAACAAAAAAAATTTTTAGAATTTATGTTTCCTTAAAATTACGAATATATAATTGATATGAAAAATGGAAATATATTTATAATATCCATCTATCTGTCAATGTAATCCGCTTCGATAATTTAACAGCAAAAGGAACTGATTATTTATGTACAATAAATGCATGTACAATGAATATAGAATAGGTAGGTTATGGATAAAGATATATATTTGACGCTGTCTTATAATATTACAATAGTAACAAAGAGAATTAATGTGAATGAATTTTTGATAGCAAGATGGAGGGACGATTAAAAATTTAAGTTACTAATTAATACATTCTTTTATAATTCTTAGCTTACCACATGGAATTATTTTGACGCACTTTAGAGATAATCTTTTAATTTATTAATAACATTTTTTCAAAAATATTAGAATTTATAAGTATTTTATTTTGTTTTAACGTAATAAAATAAAATTATTAATTACGTTAATATTAATATAAGCAATCAAATTTAAAAAATCAAAGAGTAAAGTTTAATGTTTTTTATACAAATATTATAAAAAGTGAAAAAAAGAAATGTTAATATTATATAAGATAATATTTTTATTATAGACATGGGATATTATTATTATTAAAACAGATCTCGATTATTAGGGAAATATTCATCTTAAGTGTTCTTCAATATTTTGAATTATCTCATAGACTTCTTTTCTTATTTATTAATAAAAAAAAGGAATGAATTTTGTTGCAGATGAAAGGGCAATAACTTCTTTGCTTATTTCTTTATTCAGCAAAAAAAAAATTATTTAATGCACCTGAGTGCACTTAAGACGGGTCAGAAAGTCGTGATTAATCATTTGCCTCGTTCTTGCATTCTGATGCGATTGCAGCAGCTGGGAAGAAAAAGCTTTCAATTTCGTTGCATTAATTTCTCAGACTCGTCGCATTGCGCTGCGGCATCATTCACAGCAAATTTCGTGCATAAATATTTTCGTAGATTATTCAAAGAAGATGCTTTTGCAATTTCGCAACGACTTCCGCGTGCAATTTTACTCGCGAGTAGTAGCTGTAATTTCAAATGGGCGCGATTTCCCTATAATTTTCAAAATTGCGCGCGATCGCGATTTTTCTTCCGTTTCCTCTTTATAAGGGAGATGGATGAAAGATCCTGTTAAAGGACGTCCTCTTTCGTGTGGATTTATTGCGAAGATTGCATTCTCTATGCGCAACTTGTTACGCTCGGTCGTTTACAGTGAAGGTCATCGCCCATCCTGACAATTCTACCAGCTTCGAAGTGATTGAGTCGCAATTGGAAAATCCACTGATTGACGCTAAGCATCGGGATCTACTCACCATGAAGCAAATCCCTATTCCAATCAGTCATCATCATCGGATTCATCACAAGAGAAACCAAACCGATGATCTCGAACGTGAGTTTTTCATCGCAATTGTAATCTTGTTCTTAACATGTTAAACAAATTAATATGCTAATAGATTATTTTTTAAAGAATGTGGCCATATGTGCGATTAAAAATGGATATTGCATCTTGTGAAGAGTAAATGTGACTGATTTAATTTGACTTGATTTTCGACTAAATATAAAATTAAAACAGTATGATGATAATATAATGATCTTAGAAATATATGTATATCATTAATAATATATATTCTTTTCATTATACATATAATCTAAAGATATATGAATTATTTTAATTTTAAAATTGCTTATAATATTATATTTATTATCAAATACACATTTCATAATTTAAAAAAATTGAACTATTTAAATTGTCTTGTGTGCTCATCGTTACCATGAACTATCTTATGCGAAATGACGCGTGAAAACTGAACTGCCAACGACTGCATTCTTCGATATTCACGCAATTGGCCGCAATCAGCACAAGTAACAACGCACCTGATGCAGGATCATAAATTGTTCCACCAAGATGATCACTTCTGCTTGTGGCGGTGGGTTAAAAATGTTGAAAATGTCGCAACATCACTGCTGCACGTCATGGAAAATTCCATTTGTTTTAATGTGCCGCGCAAATTCATATCTTCCTACAAACTGCCCGCGACAGCATACCGTTGATGGATACGTGAGTTTTGTACGAGGAAAAACCTCGAGAAAATGGATATATGAGACTATTTTTATGTATATGACTTTCATCGTTGATTGTGATGCGGTAATTGTCATTAGTTTCGACAAACAGCAATAAGTCGTTTTATACAAGATATTGCAAATGCTTTATTTCTCATCTTTATAAGGCATAGAAATAAAATACAGAAAAAATTGTGCACTCTTATTAAAAAAAAAAAAAATAAAATAAAAATTGATTGTTATACGCGAGAAATAAATGTGATGCAGTAAACATTTTTTATTCAAATCTGTTTGCATATTGCAAATACAGAAAGCGAGATAAATAAAAGAGAAAGAGAGAGAGAGAGAGAGGGAAAGTTTATCGTATTACAATAGAATTTTGAAAATGTATAACATAATATTAAAATTTATATGACATATACCTGCAGAAAATATTAATTACATTGCGGTTGGGTAAATTTTCGCGTTTCCGACATAGTTTTTCGTGTTCCTGACAGAAAAAAACATATCCGTTTCAATATCGAATAGTGATAATTAATTACAATAGAAATGCTTCCCAGTGAACCGATTCAATGCACCAAAAAGTGAAATTCATTAGTTTTCATGCAAAAAATATATTTTCATGTGCAAGTTTATTACATACCGAATAAATAAATTGCTTCATTTGGTATATATATATATATATATCGAGATACCTGCAAAAACTGATTTTATAAGCTTTTATTTCTTTACAGTATTTTATTTTAAATGTTTCTATTTTATTTATTGTATATGTTGTATACATAGTTTTATTTTATTATTTAATTATAACTAATTAAATAATTACATATATATGTATATACCATACATTACATACTATACTATACTATAAAATTAAAATTATGCAAATATTATCCTAAAAAAGTTATATAATAAAAATATAGCGAGAAAAATATATATTATATTACTTCTGCATACAATTAAAAAGAAAACAAGATTATATAATACTTAACATAAATATATCAACTACAGCTCAGTTTTTTTAGAAACTTTATAAATAGAAAAAGTTTCAGAAAGTATATATATAGAAAAGAACAAAAATATAATATCAACAATTACTAATCTGCGAGTAATCAAGATAAATGATAGAACGGGCAAATAATAGGAATTAATCTTCAGATTACTTCGACGATCGCGATCTTTCGTCGACGCGATGAAAGAGCGGGCGATCGATCGCATCTCCAACGTAATATCTCGCGAAGATATCACCTCAACGAGTAAGATTTATCGCGGCGAAAGTTTAATTTAATTTCGACTCTCTCTCCGGTTGCTCTCATTTCCTGCCGCTTCTCGTATCTCTTTTGCGCGTCCGCATATTATTTCTCAAGCCGCCGGATTTCGAACTTTAATCCGCCATCGTGCCCAAGATTTGCCCAAGTTTTCGTCGTGTTCGATATTATACTACGGTTTTACATACAGTGATCGCCATTTCTCGGACACGAGAGAAACTCGCTTGAAACAGCAAGTGCATTCACTTGATTTTTCATTCGTTATTGATTAAAAGAAATAATTTTTGTCAGGAGATTAATTTTGTTCTGTCTATATTTTCAAGTTTTCTTCGTATTTATTTGTATATGGTACATTCAACTAAAACACAGATAGAAACTTTTATGAGACAACAATTTATAGTCACACATACATACACTGCTTTTTTAATTTTACTAGAACAACACAGGCGCGCGTTACGCGCATGCTATTTTTTACGGACATTTTCCAATTTTTTTGACTTTTCTTTCCATATATACATATATCTAAATCTAAACTTTTTAATAATTCTTTTATAAAATTTTAGATTGATTAATTTAAAAACATTACCTTTCATTATATATATATAAAGATTTATAAAAAAGTATATATATATAAATCTAAACTCCTTTTGTAAAACTAAATCCTTTTATAAAATCTAATTCTATCAATTTAAAAAAATTATCTTTTTTTTATATTTCAAGTTCCCTTTCTAACTTTTTAATATATATATTGAAATTTAGTTTAAAATTAACATTTTAATTAAAATAATAATATTTTAAATTGAATTAAATTTTAAACCTTTAAAGTTTAATAATCCTTTTATAAAATTCAGTTTTATTAATTAGGGGGGACTAAAAAGCTAAAGGGGGTCCCATAAACTTTATGGTTCCCCTTCTAACTTTTTAATATATATATTGAAATTAAGTTTAAAATTACCATTTTAATTAAAATGATAACATTTTAAATTGAATTGAACTTTAAACCCTCAAAGTATAATAATCTTTTAATAAAATTTGGTTTTATTAATTAGGGGAGACTAAAAAGCTAGAGGGGGTTCCATAAACTTTTTGGTTCCCTTTCTAACTTTTAATATATATATTGAAATGTAGTTTAAAATTACCATTTTAATTAAAATAATAACATTTCAAATTGAATTAAACTTTAAACCTTCAAAGTTTAAAATAAAAAATGTATATTTTTATAAATTTTAATATATACATAATAAAAAAAAATGAAGAGTTTGTGGAATTGCGAATTTGTAACTGCAAAAATATCTTGACTCCTTGTTACTTCCTTTGTCAAATTTATACCATCAAAACCTATTTTTCAACAATTTTATTTTATGTTAAAGTAGAAATACCAAATAAAGAATTTTTATTTGCAATGTAGTCTAACTATTTCAATCTCTTCAATCAAATTACATATCTGCAATCTGACAAACTTCAGAGCTAAATTTCTAAATATATAAAGATTTGTTTTCTATTATTTGCTCAATCTAATAAATCATATAAAAATTTGCTCACAAAACATTATAGCATTTGGAATACTACCAATTGATAGTAGATATCGTACTTTCGATGAACATCAGCGCTTATTTATTATAATTATAATAGTAGTGCATTTATTATAATTATAATAGTACATTTGTTTAGTCTCGTCGATAACGATTTGTGTCTACGTCACGTATCCATTTATTTGCACGTTGTCATGTTCAAGGGAATGACGAACGTAAAAAAAGAAGAAAAATAATGAAAAAAACACGCGTGCACACGTATCCAGATAGACACATTGAAATTCTGCTGCACCAATTAACACCACAAAAAAAAACAACTAGTAATTAAAACCGTATCTAATATCTCGCGTTACGCGCGCTTTTCTCGTCAATTAACAAATTCTTTGGCCAGTTTCTTTTTAATTAGTTAACATTGCGATATGATATCTATCGTCTATATACATTTTCGGCATCTGAGTAGTTAAAAAACCAGAAAAAAGTTAAGTATAAAACCCATTTTTTAAAAAACATGTAAAGTTGATTACTCGAAAGTATCGAAGCTTTATAATATTGTTGTTTCTTTTCCTAAAATAATAAAACAGCTGAAATGTATAATATAATACATAATGCGAGCTATAAACTTAAAAAATCTTTTTTTATTTTAATTTTACTAAAACAAAATAAAAGATTTGAGAAATATAAAAATATATTTCAAAGCCAAGAAGGTTAATCATGCTTATCTTGCAGCTTTAAAACTGGGATCTTTCCGTTATATTTTTTTCTAAAAAGATAAATGTCACAGTTTATTGGAAATAACATAGATAAACTAATTTAGACTTTTCATTGGTTAAAATACAATAATATGACTATATGATAAAATACAATAATATGACTTTTCATTGGTTAAAATACAATAATATTAGACCGTTGGTAAATTTTTTGTCTGACATCATGCTATAAATAACAGTCGCGATTAGCCAGTGTTTTTGGCACCAGCGCAGATCTTGTTTCTCTATAATTATTGCTGTAACTAATTGCCTGCGCGACCAATTAACGTCAAATATGGGAAATGCAATTGCGATCGGGAAACGCTTCTCGCTCAGCGCTTTGCGCATTTCTTTAAAGCGATTTTCTCTCAATTACAGCTGCGCTAATTACTCGGTTGGCCGATCAATTACGGATATTTATTGCGGTTTCACATATATAAATAACTGATATAAAACCGAGATGTGCTCTACGATAGTAAGCTAATAATTAATTAGCACACAATTAGTTTGCTCGCTTCTTTATTAATTGTCACATTTGACGGATTGTGTATTTTCCCTTTTATTTTACATATTAAAATAATTTGTTATATATATAACCATTTTATTAAAAGAACTACCAAATTATATAACAGTATTATTATATAATGTAAATTATAGAGAAAAGTTTTTCTATCTTTATTTGATTTCTTTGTTTCTTTTTCTCTTTAAACTTGGTTTCTTTATATATTCTTGAGTTCTTTATTACATTTAATTATATATACGTATATATATATATATATATATACACACATATATACACATATTCATACAAAAATTTCGCCTTCTCGAGTTTTTTCGAGCGTATTCTCATTTTACAGA
>NW_021853600.1:728165-734615 GCF_003651465.1 Formica exsecta | reverse complement strand
ACTCTCCGTTCGACACGTGTCGCCCCGTGCGCTCGTTGTTCTTATCTGGCGACTGCTTTACAGCGCGTCGAGAGACACTCTCGGGTTATATGTATTACTCGTAATAATATATTCTTATGTGTTTTCTATTATACATATATATATATATGTATATATATATATATATATATATATTTAAATGTAATAAAATTTTAGACAACTGTTTAATTTACACTATAATAAAATATGACATAAAAGAAATAAAATATGAAAGGGCGGGTATTATTGTTATAGATTTATATTACAGATACAAACGTCTTATTTAATTTTATATAATTTAATTTTTACGTATTATATATATTTAAATGTAATAAAATTTTAGACAAATTTTTACGTATATAAATTTTTACGTATCACGTTTAATATTTTTTACATAAAACATTTAATATTTAAACCGAATATATAATGAAAATTTTTTCGAAGAATAGACATGTGGTTGAATCGCTTGGTAAAATGTGAAGAATAACATTATTGAAGCAAATTTTGTGCTCGACGAAATTTACTTCCGGAGTCAACTGTGTTATGAATTTCAGTCGATTTTATTAATTTAACACTAAAGCTCACGGCTACGGAGAAGAATTAATAGTTTTAGATTTCTCGAACTGGTCTTGCGACGAATGAGAAAGCGAATTACGCTATGAATCTTGATCTTCTTTAACAACCGCTTTCAATCGTTAGCATCGCGCAACGTCGGGATATGCTTCTCGCCAGTTTAATGTCTGCGCTGAATATGCAATACGGACAGACAAGTCACGTTGAGCGTTGACGTTAAACTTGCAATTTCGTTAACCGACAGTTTGCGTTCCCGTCAACTTCGCGCTGCATCGCGACAAAAATCGCGGCCACGAGCTTGAAAGACGCATTCACGATTCTGGGTGTAATAAGTAAAATTTAATAGAAGTCACAGGAACATGAAGTCGAGCGTAAATTACAATCTGGTTTGGAGGTTTCAAGCATCCTGACAGCTCCTGTCACATTTCATCGTTTCTATGTGATGTGTCTGATTGTGTCTCATTTTATGAATCTATTTTACAGAACTAAAACGCGCGCGTGGATTTATTGATGTTGTAAGAAATATTTGTGCATTCTCTTGCTTTAAAATAACTAATACAAAGATATTAAAAATATTTGTGTTAATTAGTCAAAGAATTGATAATATTAACTATATAATTGATAATATTAACTTACTAGTATCTCTTACTTGGCGCTTTTTCTTATCAAATTTTTTTATTGACAATGTATTAGTCTGTAGGGTTTTATATAATTTACATTTTCCTAAATAATTTTAGTACTTTGTAAAACGCCGTAGATATTCGAATCAATATCGAGGATATCTTTTATTTGAGATAAACACGATTTCTCTCGCTTGACAGTGCGAAAAGTGCACTTTATATTTGCCACCGTTAGCCTAAGTGCTGAGCATAGGATGAGCACATGCTTTACTCGCGACGTTTTAACCGGCTGCATTCTCCATGAGCAAATGATCTCGTTCGTTCAAAAGTCTAATGACTCGCCAAGCGAGTTTCTGCATCCGCGCACCTGTGTCACCGAAGAGAGATCCTCATCTGATCGAGAAACCGCGATATATCTTGCGACGAGCAAAAGCGAGCTCGGCATCGATTTCGAGAAGTTGGTCAGGCGACACGAGTTTCAATTACCGCCGTTCGGAATTGCCCTTGTTCTTCTTCCTGCAATGCGCCGAACGGATCTGAAACTTGTGATATTGATATTCTATCGGAAATGTGCTTGATGCGTGTTCCGATTTACGTTCTGACAATCTTTGAAATACATTTCAATCTTGTCGGACTTCGGTATCTGTGGTCTGATATATGGCTCTCCGATTTTTATTAAATCAATACAGATAAAAAGAGAAGGAGATATTTTTAATTTCTCTTCAAATTCTCGTTATTAATAATCGAATATATCGGAATTATTTAAAAATATCAAGAGAATCTGGTAATCAAAAATAAAAGTGCCGGTTTTAAAACTAACTAATATATTTTGTATTAATCTTTATATTTAATATTAATTTGATAAAAACTAGAATAATTTTTTTAAAAACTTTTACACTTGACTAACATTTTTATTATATCATATTACTGCAATTTTCTGTAGAAATTATTTGTCTTCGGCCGCCGCTTTTATTGAAACTTTAAACAGTAATCGGTATTCCTTTCTGTATGTCGAAACAAATACACGTATACACATAGCCTACAAACGATTCAGGGGTGCGATTAAGGCCTCCGAAGGGCTGCCAGGGGTTTGGCGGCCGCTCGTTTGTCTTAATAAAGTGCGTCGTAGCCACGCTCGCCATGGTGGTTGACTTATGGCCAGTCATCTGATAGGGCGGTTCTTCTCATGGGGAATCCTAGACCCTTTTTCCCCCTCCATGCGGCCAAAAGGTAGCTTCTTTCTTTCTTCTCGATATTCACGGACGCTTCTTTCCCGCGATCATTAACCCCGTCGCCGGAATCCATCAATCGAAGAGGGAATGTTGGTTAATCATGACAGTCATTTGTCATCGGAGGGAAACTACCCTTTTCCTCCTCCCATGATAATTATTTGTTGGATTTGATTCTATTATGGAATCTGGAATTGCAACAAAAATTTCCACGATGATCCGTTGCTATGTTTCCAATCGCGGAAACATTTTGCAGCACGCGAAATATCGATTTCTCTTCTCTTGTAATCCATAGGGAAAATATTCATTTAAAAGATCAGAATAATCTGGTCTAATCAATTTTTTGGTTTAATCAAATTTGATCAAAAATTTTGTGGATTTTAATAACATTGCATTTAAATGATAATGAGATTTTAACCATTCGTTCCGATTGTAATTCATGAGCATTGACGGAGCTCTTGGAAATAACAGAGAGGCGATATTCATCTTTTTCTTCTATAACGCGTCAATGCACTCGGTATGACGCTGATGATTTATCATTTATTCACCGGTGTCCACCGGTGAGAAAAGTGGGTCTCCCCAGTGGCTGTGTAAACAGTGCATATATAATAGACGGAGGACTCAGGCTACCATATTTAACTACATTGATGTCGATCTTTTTTGAGGAAAAGTGTTGCGCTCGATGTTACGATCGATGATAGAAGCTCGCGTTTCAATTTGTGCTGGAAGAACCTTCACGTCGTGCGCGTACATACAATAGTAGACGTATTCATGATAAATGATGCTTTTCACAATTTATCAAATGCGGCCGCGCGCGCCTGAGATACAATTGCATAACATGGCGCTAATTGGAAAAGTTTCACCCGTTATAATGAAAATTTTATTTTGTTATTTTCATACGCATATTTGATCAATATAAATTTAAAGTAAGACATTTTGTGAATGCGTGTGTGTGTATGTGTATATGATGTATACATGTATATATGTGGCAATATATTTGCTCTTATGAATCGGTATGAATCGCGCAATTATATTTCTTATATTTCACTTTTATAAACATTAAGCTTTTTCTTAACTTGTAACAAAAACATAAAATTTTTCTAAATCTTTATTTTTTAGAATTTATAATAATGGACTAACATTGAAAAGAAATATTATGATATAATTATTGGATTTTAAATTAATTGCGCTTTCGCGAGCGCTTTTCTTTTATATAGAATAAGAAAATGTGATTTATATTATTGTTTCGCTTGAAGATGCACAATCCATTACATGCAAAAGAATTAAAATCAGGCCCTATTAGTTACTTAATTATTGACTTAGCACTTTTTGTTCAGTAATTTGTTTTTTTATTTTATAGAAACAGGCGTGACATCAACATCCTCCATGTCGGACATCGACAAAATTCAGCCGCCAGTTAAACTTATCCTGCCCAGCACATGCCATCACGCTTATACATCTTGCAAGTAAGTTTCAAGTCTGGTAATCGACACCGATTATACCGAATAAACTACATAAAACTTTTTCTTTTGCGCAGAAACGATCCGGAATGCAAGAACCTGCTGCAGCCTGTTCTGAATCATTGTGACTCGACGACGTGCGCGAGGAACGAGTGTATGGAAGCGCTGCAGCATTTCTACAAAACCGCCAATCACAAACATTCCGTGGAAATCGCTTTCTGTCTCTGCAGGTTAGTCCAATAGATATAGCAATCTCTTTTTTAACTCCGTTGCTATCTCATCATTGTTTTCTATATTAATTTTTTTTAATTCTATAGCAGTTTATACTTCTTTATGTATTTTTCTTTTTAAACAGTCCTTTCTGTACTTTCTCTCTCCCTTTTTCATTATTTGATTACAATCATTATTTGTTACTGCAAATCAGTTCATTTGGAAAATACGAAGACCGCATATTTCATGTTTTACTCTAATAGCATATTTTTTAGCAAAAAATATATTGACATGAAAAACTATGTTTGGAGGATGACCGCTTTTCGGTTTGTATTCCATCGGCGTTAAGTGTTTAATTGGACTTCTATTGTTACGAGAAAGTCGCGTTAAATTATTAACGCATCGCGCTACGCGGGCGACACAATGCGCGGTGCGATGTGAATTAATAACGGATTATTATTGTAACGCGCGCGAGCAACGCATCTGCGCGCGAATCAACGACAAATCAACTATCGGCATCGATCGTAAATTAATTGGGAATTAATCGAAGGACGCGCCGCGTTGTTAACCTGCGTTCTAATTACGTTCGCGCTGTGCGCGTACATTCGCGCTGAAAAATTTTCCGAAATCTGGCATATCGAGCTATTGAATCCGGAGCTTTGGTCGGCTACGCGAAACAATGCGTGCCCCGCGATACACAATGCCGAGTTGCATCCGGTTACGCGCAACCGATCGACATGCCGAAAAAGAAAATGTGCAATGCGTTTAACTGACAGAAATGCCAGATCATGATCTCAATGCATAGCTGATGCAGCTCGGTGCATTATGCATTCTGTTGAGTTCGGATGAAGGTAATAATAAGCACAATATGCGGAATTACAGGACCGAATAAATTAAAGGGAAAGAAATAAAGAACGCATGATTGCAACGATCCATTGTTCCATGTATTATGAAAAGTTAGAATTATGTCGACGTAATGATAAGCCACAATATTTCTTGTGTGCCGCAACATTTCGTTACAAATATATCTATTCAGCATTTTCTTCTCTCTGGATAGAAGAAAAATTTTCTTCAATGTAGTCGCAATGAAAAGATAGAAGCATTAGCAAGTTAAATGTAATCTTTATTATTGTCATTTTATTTTTAAATAAGAAGAATTCTCTGTTTATGTGTTGCATGCCGTTGCACACTAATGTTTTTAACGCAATTTTAATAAATTTGTTTTATAAATTGGGAAACATAAATTACTTTTAGAATATATAATTGATGTGAAGGGAAATCATGAGAAAAGAAACTACAAAAGAAAGTACAAAACCGAGTCAAAGAAATTAATAGAAAAACAACGGGAAAAAATGCTTGTAATTACGAAATTATATTCTCAGGTATTAAATAACAATCTTCATTCAAATTGCGGCACAAAATAATTGTTAATGCAATTTGATCTTATCGTATGATAATTGCAATTCCTTTTACAAAATATTTTATAATCTTAATGGTTAATTTGAGAATTTTAAAAGTTAATATTGAGCCTGCAATCAATTATAAAATCTGAGCTCTTAAGAAAAGCGCGCGCGCGCGCGAGAGAGAGAGAGGGAGAGAGAGAAAAGAAAGAACAGAGAGCGATTTCAAAATGTCGCAATGATGATTTTGACGGTATCTTCAAGGCGACTAATATTCCTCTCGCGCGAGAGAATCAGTCTTGAGAAGATCCGTCCTTTTTAACGAGGCTTCTTTAACTTTTAAGTGGCTTTCGACCGCGAAACAATGCGGAAACTTTCCGTTCTTGCCTCGCGTCTTATTTTTATCCGCCGCATCTTTGTGCCAATCTTTTCCATCGAGTCGTCCTTTTGTTCAAACATCCGTCTTAAAATAAGTATCGAAAGACAAAACATGAAAATGCAGCTGATTGTATATATATACGCGTTACTTTATATATTTGCTAAACAATAGTACCGCGCAAATTCTGTTCTTTCAAATATTCTATAATGATTGCATTGTGATATTATTATCTTGCGATAGAAAAAGAGAAAGAGAGAGAGAGAGAGCGAAAGAGAGAACTACTTATATAAATACTAGTTCGTAAATTATAATCCAGATTAGTGAGTTAAAAAATATAAAAATTAATAATTTTAATCTTGTTATGTCTGTGTCATGTTACAAAAAAATCATTTAAAAGATATTTTAGCTAAACAGAAAAAAAACGTTATGTATTATAAAATATCACTTATATATTTTTTAAATGTTTTATGACGACTATAATACGCTAATTATACGTCTTTTAATGATAAAAAAATTAGTTTCCAAATTCTATCAACTTTTGAAATTTAAAATTATTTTTAT
>NW_021853600.1:702320-727918 GCF_003651465.1 Formica exsecta | reverse complement strand
ATATATGTAAACAGAGTATTTCTTTGTAGACTACAATATGCTGTGAAAAATTTATACTTTTCTACGTCTTATTATATTTCTCTCGTGTTACAGGAAAACTGATAGCAAAAAGGACGAGTGCATAGTGGCGCAAGAAAAAATGCATCCGATGTGCGCACAGCGCATAGACGGCGCTGAAATGCCGACATGTCACAGCCTGGCTGAAACTTGCAAAGAGAATAGAAGTTGCAGGTGAGACAGTATTACATTCATATTTTAAATAAATTGCGTGTTTTTCCATAAATTATCCGTGCGTCGCTACAGATTTTGCATACAGAAACGTAAAGTGAGAAAAAATATAAAATAGTAGCCGGTTAAAATTAATGTATAAGATATGTTCTTTAATTCTAGGGTTAATAATTATTACGAACAATATCCTAAAAAAAAAAATATTTTAATATCAAAGCGGAATTTTTTGTTATAATTATAAAGAATTAAGAATTAAAAGATTTTTAAAAAATTGTAATGAGATTTGGTATCACGATTTTATCTTTTAACAGTTTTATCGGATTTAAAAGTTTTATCAGATACAAAGCGGTACAAAAATCTCTCTCCTATAAAGTAAAATGGTTTTCTCAGCGCTTAAACGGCTTTACTTAAAACGACATTCATGTACACCGCCACATACTCGTGTTGCAGAAAATGAAGGAACCATTATTTTATCCTTCATAGTCGCACTGGTCCTCCGACCAATGTCCTCTTGGCTAAGGAAATATTGCATTAGCGCGCGAATAAATCTTGTTGAATCGCGATTTAACTTTAAAATTGAAAAAGTTCCGGCGGAACCGCGAGAAAAAATAAGGGACGACGTGTTTGCGATGTTTAATAGGGTACTTCTTTGGTTTACTCAGCGAGATAAGATCGCGTCTCATTCTAATTGGACATTATTATTTACATGTCAATTTTGCCCCGTTACATCGTACGACGATATTCGCTCGCCGTGAAAAACCTCGTGGTAAACTGCGAAGACGAGAAAAAAGAAACTTTATCTTTTTTTTTTTATGCGAAGAAGAGTAGTTCATTTTTTAAAGCGGCAGCTTCTTGCGGAAGATACATTGCAATTTAACAACTTGAGCTAAACATCTTGTGCAAAATGGTCTGAGAATTCTGTTCATTAGCTTCTACAAGCTAAGTGGTACATGAATATTAATCAAAGCGTAAAGGTAGAATAGTAATCGCACGTGATTAATATTCATAATCCAAAAAAATATTGATACTTTGACACCGTAGATTAGTTTAGAAAGTCTATCTTAAATTGAGGAAAAAATCTATTGTAAATTAAGGTTGCAAAGTGTAAAGCTACACAGTCGATAGAACATAGAAATATATAAAATCAGAATCACATCAAAATGTCGATTAGCGTTATTCCTAGTTAATTAACGTTGCTTTTTTCTATCTTTCTTTCTTTTCCTTTTTCTCTTTTTATTATTTAAGAATAGTTCAAAATATAGTTCAGAGAGAAGGACAGAAAGAGCTAACGAATCAGTTAGAATCAGTTAATTCAAACTATTGATGCAAATCAGTTTTAGCGAGTTTCTAAAATAAGACAATGCATCATTCATGTCTTGTCTAATTCCCGATCACTCTACTGCCTGAAACTGCATGTGATCTCTATTCTTATTAATGCAAATTTAATTAATTTTAATTATTTAGTTTTATTAATTTTACGGAACAGAAAATGTATTATAATTCTAGATATTGATAAAATTCTCTATTAAAAGTAGAATAATTCTCTCTAGTAAAAAGTACATTTTTATATATTTTGTTATTACCAAAGATACACGATAAATAATAAATTTTTTCTTAGAATAAATAAGCATTTATATATACAGAAATAAAAATTCTATATTGAATATCAAATTTTTTAAAAATATCTTTTTTATTTATTAAAAAAGATTATTAAGAAAGACAGAGATATATTATTTTTTGATTTAAGAATATATGACTGTTGTTTTCTTAAAATGATATGATTCATCATCTTTCTTATACAAAATTATATTGCATATCTATATTAATAAATAAATGTTTTTTTGCATTCTAATGAGTTGTATATTAAATATTTATTATATATTTATTTTACATTTTTTCATGGAAATTTAATAACTTATACTTTGTTGGACACACTGTTTTAATCATCACACAATATATTAATGCACCGATTATTCTACTATTACTCGGGATATAAAATACATAATTCAGAATTCAATAAATAGATTAGTTGTGAATCTTTTATCAATCAAATTTGTTATGATATATCTTATCTATGTAAAAAATATATATGTGTGTATATATAAGCAGTAATACATACACATATAATATTGTATATTGCAAGTTGGAGATATGCTGTTATTTTAATTTTTATTAAATGGTAAAATATCAGATATAACAGCGAAAATTGAAACATTATATTGGAGGGTAAAACACTTTGCCCTAATGAATATTGTAAAAAAAAAAAAAAAAAAAACAACGGGTATAACGGATTAAAATTATCGAAAGGAAGGCGCACAAATGCGCGATGGATCGTGTGTACGTACTTCGCCGATCGATTAAATTAGCACATGCACGCACGCACGTACGGCTTGAATCGGCGTTTTAATTGATTTATCGCCGAGGGCGAACGAATCCATTTTTAATTTTGCCATTTAGAGATATCTATGGACGATACGAAAACGAGCGATTGCTGCGTGCCATTGATGCACACTTTGTACCTCGATGCATTCCCACGCTTCGAGGTGTCTCGATAGTTTCTATTTAATTGCTTTCTATAATAATTGCTTGAAATATATGCCTATCATTTTTACCGTAATAGTTTTCTGTAATAGATAAATTAGAAATATTCCAATAAATTATTATAATTATTAATATAATGCACAAAATAATTTGGTTAGCTGATCATTGATTAACTTATTAATTATTAATTAAGTTATTTAATTATATTATTACTTTTTATTAATTTTTCTAAATTTATTAATATTAATTTATTATGTTTTATTAATACAGGAGTTATTATTTTTGTTTATTTGCGTATTTTTAACTTATAGAAATTTGTACATAATGTAATTTTTATTAATTTCTAATACAAAATGTGTAAAAATACTAATTTATAGATAAAAATCTAATATAATGTAAGATTTATTTTAATTATATTTATTTTATTATATTAATTTGTGTATTATATTAAGTAATAGAATATAATTAATTTCTTACATTCAACGTTGTATGTTGTAATAATCGTTTTAATGATCACTATATCACAAATCGTTATTATGCAATTAATAATTATATATTTTAGTTGAAACGTTTTTATGAAAACAAAGTTTATGTTTTGCTATATACTCTCATTGACGTTATATATACCTATGTATCAAGAGACACGTGTCCTGTCTCGCGCCAAGTCACGTGCAGCAAACAGCGAGGTGAACTGTGTATTTATATGGGGTTTGTCTAGTGTTGAAAGTACCTTATATTATCGGATCCGAGTAACGCCTGAACAAATCGATCAATTGTCACACCAACTACGGTTTCTATGGTCATCAAGAATATATACACCCAGCGATTATCTATTATTCCAACATTAATTCCCTCGGTCAGTTGGCATTAATAATCATATGAATACGTCTAATGATTATTAGAATACCACTTAATAATTATCAACATCAGAAATAATTTCAGACATTTTTCTTACTAATTTAATTGTTCGTCAAGAAAATCAATCAATTTGTCAATTAAATCAATTTTTCGTTTAATAATTTGACAAAGGCTCATTTTTAATTACAGCTAACCATTGACGTTCTAATAAAATAGTTATAATTAATTAACAAATAAATATCAATCTTTGCAATAGCATTTAGCATTTAAAAAAAATTATAGATATTTAGAATAAATACATCTTGTGTGGTATTAATTTACATTAATTTATCTTTTCTATTGATAGAGAATATATAATAATTTTTTAAATATAATAATTAATCTTAATTTTGTCATTAGACATAAATATCAGTATCAGCGCTGATTGTGATTATCATAATAATCGATGTATTAATTACTAACTCTTTAATTTATCTCTCAAAAAGTAACCCTTGATACTTTTTCAAATTCTTCAATTTTATTATTTTTTTTTTTTTACACAAGCCGCTGATAGAATTGATCATAAATAGTTTATAGTTTTGTTGATCGCAAAAAGCAATATCAAAAATAAAATACCAAATTTTTAGGCTTAGATTGGAGTATTACGAACAGAGCTGCGCGGTCGACAGCGTGACGAAGAAATGCGCCGGACCAACTTCGGAATGCAGAAAAGCGATGCTGGGTATTCTTGGCACCGATCTTCACACTAATTGCGCGTGCAAGGGTACTGAGATCAGTCAGCTTTATGGCTGCCTAGGCTGGCAGCGGCTTCTCTGGGTGAATCCTTGCGTAGGTAAGTGACAAATTCTCTCTAAAACATTCATTATTTGCAATCCCGGTTACAATAGTAATTTGGATTAAAAGATCAGGCTTAACAATTTACTATTTTTTTTTTAAATAATGGATATATGTAGATAGAAAACATCTGTTTAAATCAAAGTTTACTTTAAACTACGTTGGTGCAACTATAAAAACATAGTAATACTTTTATACTTCAAAACTTTTTAGTGTCAAAAACGTGAGATTTTTGAATATTATTATTATACGTATTATATAATATTATATATTAATGTTATAAAATTGATTTTTGTGTCTTTTTATAATGTATCGCTTCTTTAACATCATAATTGAAAAAGAAAACAAAAAGAAATCTCGCAAAAAAAAAATTTATATGTATATACATATTTTACTTATAATTTTTAAACATTTATTTATATATTACTTAATAATATAATATCAAAAACGATCAACACTTTTCAATTTTTTATAATAAAAATAATATTTTTTGGAATGATTAAACTATTTGTTAAAAAGTAAGAATATTTTGGACAAGTTATTCGCAAAAATATGAAAATTAACTTAAATCAATATATCGAGTTATCGGAACTAAATAAAAATAAACGGATACTAGCCGATGTAGGAATGTTAATTAATGCAGATTGACGGTATATTGTTCTAAAGTTTAATTAATCTTTGTAAATGTTTTATCTCGCAACATAATTTTATCAGCGTGAAAAACCGCGTGACGATATCGGCATTCAATTCTTCATTAAAATGGCATTTCAACAAGCGACAACGAGCGTATCTCGTATCTGTTTAATCCGTGAAAAAATATTTTCATGATTTACTATGAGAATAAATTGTGCTCAAAGTTATATAAACTTATTATATATTAACATCAAGTTGTATCCCCTCTTCTTAAATTTAAATTCAACTTTAATAGAATTTAAATTTAAGTTGAATTTGATGTAAATAATTTGTCTAAAATTATGTAAGAACTGATTAATAAAATATTATTTTTAATTTTAATTTTATTATTATCTTATTTTAAAATGAAATTAATTTAGTTTTTAATTTGCTCTTAAATATTCAATATTTAATACTTGGAAGTTTACTAGAGAAATTATCTGTGCTAGTTCTTTTTTCTGTGTTATAAGTCATTATACATACAAACATTACAGCGCATAAATAACGCATAACAGACAGAAAAGCTGCATGAAAAGCTGCCGATGCACTCGACATGATGCATTTCTAGAACGCAGTAGGAGATGCTATTTCTTCGTATCTAAATGACTTATCTACCGGCTGAATACAGCCCATTGCACTCATTGTGCTTTACAACTCGTCGGGGTCAAGAAAGATCGATAAGGGCTGTGTCGTTTGTTCGACCGGTGTAATTGCAATTCTGCGTGTAGCATCACAGTGTATAACTGCATAGACTGTCGTAGATTGTTAGAGATCGTCACATCACTGAATCTTGTTCTTTTGAAATTTCTATGATTCTAGTGATACAATTTTATTTAGCTTGTTTGATATATAAAAAATTGTAACATATATGTTTATAATTATTTATTTTATTAGCATATTTTTTACGCACGTTATTGTCAATTTTTACACATAATTAATATCTTCCAAAAAAAAAAGAAAGAAAGAAAAACAGAAAATCGGATCGCCGCCGTTTCATGGCGAATTTTTAAATGCTGATAAATATAATCTATCTTGCGAAAATAAAAGTTGCAAGTCGCTGCTGCTGCTCATAAAATATTATTACGCGCATCTTACGTTCCCTATTATTGCTGTACGGATCCCGTGAGAGGAGAGGCGCGATGCAGTGCCCCTTGAAAGTGTAATCACCTTAGAGTCCCCTCCACAGTACCTGAAATATTTCGCAGCAGCTGTGCCGCTGGCGATACGGGACCCCGCGACTTTTCCGATACTTTCATACTTCCGCGTCGGATGGCTACACGTGTACATTCAACTGCAATTTTACAGGCTCTCCGTTCGGCACTTTATATTGCTTAGCGGTTGTTATTTGCGGCCACACGTCCGTTTCCTGACGCGCGCGAGAGAATGTATGAGAGAGAAAGTATTAAGCTAAAGTTACTTCAAGGCGACGATGCCGATTCGAGTCGACAGTTTTTCGTACTGATTATTGCACCGTGAAATGCTATAAAGAAAAAAAGTTATGACAAAATTTCTTTTGTCAGTATGAATTATCGTAAGACGCAGAGACTATAATAGATAATTTTATACAGAAATAATGGCGCGCGAAATAATAAATATTATGATAAAATATATGAAAGAGTTTGAATTAAGAATTATTTAATAAATAGCTTACATATGGAAATCAAATTTATTAATTTAATATTAAAAAAGTAATATCGTTTTTATACATTTTTATATAAAAATATATTTCAACAATATATAAAGTCGCCTCCAAAAGAGATTATAATTTACTTCAATTTAATACAAATGAAAATATAGTATAAATAAAATATAAACTTATCATTTTTTTTAAATTGATATTAAAAAGCTATCCGTGTTATTATATAATTTCGTGTTTTTTCTACGATCTTATCTCAATCGGTTTCGTTTCCTTAATTCGCATCGTTTCAAGTATAATGTCGTTAATTACAGTGGAATCGCAGAAGGACTATCACGCGCGTAAGAAACACCATCATTCGCGTACGACAACGACGATGACGACGACGACGGCGACGGCCGTCGCGACGACGACGATGAGGTCACCGGCGAGCATGACGGCGACCACCGCGGTCGAACAAGCGGAGGATAATCAAATACCGGAAGTGACGAAGTGGCCGACCACCGAACCCATGGAAACTTGGGAAATCACAACCACCACTATGAGCACCACTTCGAGTACTACTACGACCACTACGATGCCACCACGTGAGTGTAAACGCACCGAAAGATTATTAGTTTCCTTTATTAAAATAATTTTCTAATAATTACTATTTGATCAAATTCTCTCACATTACATTCTATTATTAACTCTTATTAATTGAAAGAATCTAATTCCTAATTTTTCTTATAATTAAATTTCAATCACTAATTGCTTGTCAAGTTGATGCGAATTTTTGGATTTATGGAAACACATTCAGTAATATATTATAACTGAATGAAATATATTATAACTTTTACGAGAAAGATAAATTAAAATTAAGTACTCATATACATATATAATTGATATATAAACAATTATCTATATAAATCTTACGTAATAGATTAAATATAAATTTAATATATTAAGATTAGATATCAAGATTTTATCTGTCAATGAGATTTAAATGAGAATTACATATTTAATGCTGAAAATTGAACTCATTGCAAAATCTTCTAAAAACGATCGCAGTGCAGACAAAGTTTATTTCTACTTTTAAGACATTATTTCTTATGGTAATCCTTTATCCTATTGTTCGTTAAATATATATTCCTGACATTTTGAATTTTGAAACTCTTGGTTTGCCAATTATTATATGTATTTTAAACATCCAAATTTTTTAAATTTAATTCCTAATTTTTCTTATAATTAAATTTCAATCACTAATTGCTTGTCAAGTTGATGCGAATTTTTGGATTTATGGAAACACATTCAGTAATATATTATAACTGAATGAAATATATTATAACTTTTACGAGAAAGATAAATTAAAATTAAGTACTCATATACATATATAATTGATATATAAACAATTATCTATATAAATCTTACGTAATAGATTAAATATAAATTTAATATATTAAGATTAGATATCAAGATTTTATCTGTCAATGAGATTTAAATGAGAATTACATATTTAATGCTGAAAATTGAACTCATTGCAAAATCTTCTAAAAACGATCGCAGTGCAGACAAAGTTTATTTCTACTTTTAAGACATTATTTCTTATGGTAATCCTTTATCCTATTGTTCGTTAAATATATATTCCTGACATTTTGAATTTTGAAACTCTTGGTTTGCCAATTATTATATGTATTTTAAACATCCAAATTTTTTAAATTTAATTCCTAATTTTTCTTATAATTAAATTTCAATCACTAATTGCTTGTCAAGTTGATGCGAATTTTTGGATTTATGGAAACACATTCAGTAATATATTATAACTGAATGAAATATATTATAACTTTTACGAGAAAGATAAATTAAAATTAAGTACTCATATACATATATAATTGATATATAAACAATTATCTATATAAATCTTACGTAATAGATTAAATATAAATTTAATATATTAAGATTAGATATCAAGATTTTATCTGTCAATGAGATTTAAATGAGAATTACATATTTAATGCTGAAAATTGAACTCATTGCAAAATCTTCTAAAAACGATCGCAGTGCAGACAAAGTTTATTTCTACTTTTAAGACATTATTTCTTATGGTAATCCTTTATCCTATTGTTCGTTAAATATATATTCCTGACATTTTGAATTTTGAAACTCTTGGTTTGCCAATTATTATATGTATTTTAAACATCCAAATTTTTTAAATTTAATTCCTAATTTTTCTTATAATTAAATTTCAATCACTAATTGCTTGTCAAGTTGATGCGAATTTTTGGATTTATGGAAACACATTCAGTAATATATTATAACTGAATGAAATATATTATAACTTTTACGAGAAAGATAAATTAAAATTAAGTACTCATATACATATATAATTGATATATAAACAATTATCTATATAAATCTTACGTAATAGATTAAATATAAATTTAATATATTAAGATTAGATATCAAGATTTTATCTGTCAATGAGATTTAAATGAGAATTACATATTTAATGCTGAAAATTGAACTCATTGCAAAATCTTCTAAAAACGATCGCAGTGCAGACAAAGTTTATTTCTACTTTTAAGACATTATTTCTGATGGTAATCCTTTATCCTATTGTTCGTTAAATATATATGCCTGACATTTTGAATTTTGAAACTCTTGGTTTGCCAATTATTATATGTATTTTAAACATCCAAATTTTTTAAATTTAATTCCTAATTTTTCTTATAATTAAATTTCAATCACTAATTGCTTGTCAAGTTGATGCAAATTTTTGAATTTATGGAAACACATTCAGTAATATATTATAACTGAATGAAATATATTATAACTTTTATGAGAAAGATAAATTAAAATTAAGTACTCATATACATATATAATTGATATATAAACAATTATCTATATAAATCTTACGTAATAGATTAAATATAAATTTAATATATTAAGATTAGATATCAAGATTTTATCTGTCAATGAGATTTAAATGAGAATTACATATTTAATGCTGAAAATTGAACTCATTGCAAAATCTTCTAAAAACGATCGCAGTGCAGACAAAGTTTATTTCTACTTTTAAGACATTATTTCTTATGGTAATCCTTTATCCTATTGTTCGTTAAATATATATGCCTGACATTTTGAATTTTGAAACTCTTGGTTTGCCAATTATTATATGTATTTTAAACATCCAAATTTTTTTAATTTAACCGGAATGTTCTCTTTTTTACAAATAAAATTCCGCGTATCGGAAGCTTAAGAAAAAAAAAAAAAAATAGTTTTAATTTCTTTCGTCTGACGCATCGAGAAGCAAATTAGATAGATCGCCTCTGGGCGTTGGAAGATGCAAGGGAAGGAGAAGTTGATAAAAGGCTGGAGAAACAAACTGACGGAAAAGATAGCTTTTCTCACTTACGTTACTCTTTTCTCATAGGCTTCTGCGTGGTTCAAAGGCCGACACACAGCCACCAATACATAAGAGAGGGCAAGGGCAAAAGGGTAAGTCGCTAGCAATCTCGCAAATTTCTCGCGATCGTCATTGGTGATACAAACCACCGTCGCTCTCGAGGGCCAACGTTCGTGAGACAGAAGGGAAACAAGGATTTTGTGGTCGTCGTGCACTAGAGAAATTTTACTATAAACGAGCGAGTCGCACACGATTTTTTCTCATATGTTGACACGTCACGATACTGTATCTCTTTGACCCTTCTCGTCAACGAAAAATTTTTTAGAAACTTTATAAAGAAGCTATAGATTTTTAATAAGACGAAAATTTTATTGCGCACGCAGGGAACATATGACAATTTATTAATTCTTCTTTCAACATTTTTAGCAAACATTGTTTCTATACATTTACCTACAAATATATATGGTCCATATATGTGTATATATATTATATATATTTTATACATATATATATATATATTTTTTTTTTATAAAAATATATTAAGTAAAGATTATATTTTTATCGTAAAGCAAATATTATATATTGGTATATATAATTTAGAAGATTCTTTATTACGCTATATGTCAAAACTGAATAACAAAAATCCATACATCTTTTTTATATCTTTAGCAGGTACTTCTTAAAAATGTACACGCATTGATAGATAAACGTATTAATTATAATGTATCACATGCATTTATGTAGCTGTATCGTGAGGACGAGCCCGAATGCTCGGAGCTCTGTCACTGCAGCGAGGGTGAGCAACTTGTCTGTAACACCATCTGCGTCGATTCGTCACCCTGCAAGACGGATTTCGCTTTCTACAACCACGAAGCACCGGCTTATCAGGCACATCGAGGTCCTTGCCTTTGCTATAGTGGTGGTTTCATATGCATGCGGCCTTCGCCCGGTGAGCGATCATCTTTCTCACGATTAATACTGTTAAATGAAACATCGATTATTCGAGCGACACTTTTATTGGATTCTTCAGAAGGCGTGTGCGTGGTTTTCAAATCATTATTACATTCTTTGTAGCGTATATATTTTTGTTTTATCATAAAAATGAGTAGCTAAAAAGAATCAAAATTTATTATATTTTATCTTACGCAGTTTATGCAAACTTAAGATTTAGCCAAATTAAGATATGATTTATTTTTTATTTAAGCTAGTCATTAAGTATCCAATAATTACTTTGTACAATTTATATTATATATATGTTTAATAAAATCTCTTTTACTCCTTTTCTTTATTTTTCTAAACTCTGACCGTAGGATGAAATATAACAATTTTGGAATGATCCGACATAGAAAACGATTTCTCTTTGCGCCGTATAATACCAGCATTGTATTATTTTCGCAGACACATACAATATACCGCACGGGGTTTTCATGTTCCTGGGGTACAGCGAAAAAGACGAGACCTTATTGAAGCAGCACAACAATGTAACCGTGCTGGACGCGGTATCATCTCTCGACAATTTCATGAGAGAGGAAGTCAATAATCAGGTGAGAGAGACGTCGCCTCTACTATCCGTTAATTTTAAGCTGGATGACACTTGAAAATTGTTATCCTTCGGAAAACACCGGAGAGAAATCTCACGACTTAGTACAGAAATATCGGCCAAATTTCGAAAATAAGATTATTTTGGAACAATCCGTTATACGAATGCGACGACCTAGAAAAGAATCTAAAATCAGTCGATTAGAGTTTATTACATCTCATGTTACTCGGCGTCGAGGAAAACGGTCTCGTAGAGAGGGCTCCGGAAAATTCCCAGAATGCAATTAATGCGCAGCGTCTCCGATCGGAGCGCGAAATTCCGATAATGAGAAATGTCAATGAGAAATGTAATGGCTCGTCAAACTGCGCGTCGATTAAAAAGTAAATCGGGCAGCGCGGAATTTAATAAATTCCGTTGCGCGGTACATCGCGACGGATGACGCGCCAATCTACCTAGCTACCTATCTATCGAGGCCAATTCTCGTCTTCTATTTACAGACAGTATGCACGCTCTTCTTGTACAATGCGACCCGAGAAAACGTGATTGCAGTAGCACGGCTTGGGAGCGACAATCCACCCTTAAATAGCAGCCAGGCTCAGAATCTGCAGCACCTGTTACGTGTCAAGGTAAGCGAATCTTGGATGGACCTTTTCGCACTGCATGCGCGAAAATTGAAAGCTTTGGTGGGAGAGCTGGATAAGCCCACGGGAATGTAGTATTCGAGAAACCGCGAGACAAGGAAATTCGTTTGTTATCAAGAGAGAAATAACATTTTATTATTTTACTTATTATTTCTTCTACGAGTATACGAGCACTTTTTATCATCATTTTTTTTAAATCTTGCGCTTGCATTGAAACAATTTAAGCTTAACGCAATACATTGTTCTTTTGAAAACTTGAAGCTTTATCTTTATACATTGAAAGTACGTGTTAACCAGAATAAAAATTTACATTTAAACAGAGATTTATATATTTTATTTGCTCTTTATATATTTGTTTATAATTTATATAAATATATGTAAATTTTTAGTTATTAATTATCATATGATTTAATATTTTGAATTTAACACACATACATATATTACATATACGACATAGAATGCTATTATTTAAAAAGTTTATAGCACAATATATTAAAAATATAGCAAGAGTAATAACATGCAATCCGATTAGAATGCGTAACAAGCCAGCAAAACGTGATATAGTTTCATTCTCTCGAAGTTACGCTTTATTATTCTTTTCTTTGACGTTTATGAAGAATTATAATTAAAGCCAAAGTGACTGTTATCATTCTTGAATCAGTAAGATTACAACTGCAAAAGTGAGTTTATAGGATCTGTAAAGATTCTGCAGCGGCCCTGAGTTCAAGAAAAGCTTTGCGTGAACGATGGCGATTCGATGCACGCGCGTGCGTGCACCCGACAGGAAGTCGGTGCGGGAGGGCAATGTATAACGCGTTCTCGCAAAAGTTTTAATTTCCCCAAGCAAATCTCGGCGTCGCTCGAAAGAGATTATCGCGATTAATTCGCTTGCCGAATTTCACCCTTCGCGCCGCGATAGATCTTGAGCGAGCGCACAAATCGCCAATCGATCTCCCTCCGGTGGATTATTGCACGCGATAATGCAGCCTTACGCGTGTCCGGAACACATAATGCGCCCGCTTAAAATGCACGCAGGGTAATTAAAACTCTGTGATTCATGACCGGCTCACATACACAGTGTCGCAATTCAAATATTTATAACAGTTGATTAAAGAAGTAATGACTGATTAAAAATTAAACAGTCGATTTAAAAAAAAAAATATATTAATTGGTCAATTGCGTGATTGAAAAAATTATTGTAACTTAGAAAAAAAGAAATTTCTTAGCAAATTAGAAGTTTACATTCACTGACAATGAGCATAAAATACGTGAAAAGTTTTTTATGAATTTTTAAAATAATAATTAAAAATTATATAAAATTAATACAAAATCTGTCATCGTTTTAGTAACTCTTTAATATATTTAATAATATAAGTCATTATATATTTTAAATCTTAAGTTTTAATTTATATTTAAAATAGCTTTTACAATTAAGTTTAATACTACAATCAAGTTTAATATTTCGACATAATAATTTGCTACAATAATTGTCCATATAAAATAACAGAGAAAGCAATTAGTGATGATGATATTTATTCACATACTGAACATAATCATCAAAAGCAATAATGAATTCTCCTCTTCGATTAACGTTGCTTGCAATGAATATTCAACGCGAAAGAGATTTTTATAATCGCGAATTTTTGTCATCACGAAAAATTTGCACGGAAAAAGGATGGATCGGTCAACGGAACAACACACGCCAATTTGAATCCAGAATACCTCCATCAAGTTGCAAATGGACCAGCGCTTGATCACAGATTGGAAATCGCCCCGGGAACCTGTACAACTGTGTAAAATGCGTGCTGCGAGCAGAAAGCAACGCGCATTTAGTGACATACAGGGTGTCGAAGAGATGCATCACAATCGATACAAAACGATATTGGCGAAAAATTACACACCATTCCGATTTTAAAAAGGTGCACCGAAAACACTGGTGAAAGAATTTCTCAACGCCACCTTGTACGTTTGAGAGAGAAGCACGACTGTAATGAATTTTAAATAAATCATAACATTGAATTTTGCAGAGACAATTACGGATTTGATAGAGTATATTATTTCGAGCTAATTTAATTTGTAAATTTGTTCAAAAAATATCTTTATAATAATATCCACAAAAATTATTAATAGTAAACTTGATTTATATTAAAATGCAAAAAATAAAAAAAGAAATAGTGTTCTAATACCAATTTATATTTACCAATAATGAACTTGATAACACGTATATAATTAACTGAAAGATTTTCTTTAAATAATACATTTTTTAAATTAAACTAAAAAAGGAATTGTATTTGTATTTTAGTACGAATAATATCAATGTTATTTTGTGGCTTCGTTCATGGAATATCCGTTGGACGGCTTTAAATAACGGCTCGACGGAGAACGTCTGACAGAATTACGGGAATTCGTTTCTGCCGTTGCCTGCGGGAGAGATAGCGAGTTTCGATCCGAACAAAATGGGCAACTATACGAGAGATATATAGATAAATAGATTGAGAATCGCGCTAAGCAACGATCGCGAAGAAATAGCAGTTTGAGGAACCGAGTTAACTTATTGATCTCACGAGATGACCGAAAGAATTCTTTTTTGGGAGAAGAGGATTTGAGCAAAGATGAGAGAATATAATTTTTATATAATCTTTTTAAATTACTTTTAAACATGTCGATAGATAAACATTATTACTTGTAAGTAGTAACTATTTTTAATAATACAATAGAAACATTATATATATGTTTAAGTTCAATTTCGCGCAAATATACTTATTATATAATGTGCATTTTTCTCTAAATAACGAAAGATTAACAGTGTGTTTTATTATGTGTATAAAATGGCATTTAAAAATATCAAACTATCATAGATCTATCCGCGCGAGGTGTATCTAAAAATTTTCAGATTCACATAAGTTTCTCTGGCAGTCGGCCCGTGGTTCGTTCCCAACATCATCTCGTCTCCCTTCTCTCTCTAAACCCATGAGGCTCGTAACGGCGGCGGACTGCACCATAGAGAGCGAGGAGTACGGAAACTTGCATTTTCCCTCGGCGTGACTGCACGCAGCTACATACGTCATAAAACTTTGCTAATATAGCGGAGGACCGCGGTGCCGTCTTTGCGCCGGTGACTCGAAATCGCTCCTTTCTCTCCTACCGAGTCGGCATTTGTCTTGCTTTCCCTCATCTTTCACTTTTTAACCTTCTGCGCATTTTCATTCTCTCTCTCTCTCTTTTTTTCTTTTTTTTTCTCTATCCAATGTCAAATGGAATTTAGCTGGTGTAGAATTTCACAACACTTGTTATTTAAATCATTATTTAAATCACGTAAACGTTTATATAAATCAGATGCAATCGAGTACTTTCTATCAAAGAGAAAATATTGATTGTCTTTAATTGGGACTATACTAGATACCTATCGTCTGAACGATTCTATTTTTGTTCGCTTTATATGAATATTGATTCAAATGTAATTGTTTGATAATTTGATCTTATTTGATACCATCGTACTTTTAGAATTTGTGGACTCAATTATGTATTTTCGTTTAACTGATTATAGTTACAAAAGTTTCGAAATACATCTAAATGGTGTTTAATTTATAAAATGTCGAATACTTTTCTGCTAAGTTTTTAATTTGATTTTAGCCAATTCTTATCAAATAAATAATACCAATAATTGTTATCTTAAATATTGACATGAAAATAAATTAAAAATTCGAAATCTCTAAAAATATTATTATATTAATAACTATTGTTTATCAAAAATGTATATTACTTTATTTATTTATAATTTATACCTTTTTCTATACATTTTATTAGCACATTTTCTTTTTTTATTAAAATAATTAATCTGTTGAAGAAATTATTACATTTCTTTCTTTATTTCGGGACGAGAATCTTTACATTAAAGAACAATGAGCTAAAACATTGCCTACTTTATATCTTAGAAATGCGAAAAATTACCTTGCGCGCCAATATAAAGATAGATTTCAAAATCTCGTAAATATCGTAAGTGAAGTTAACGAATTATTCCCCTGGGTACCGAATGACACTAGGATCTTTATTCAGTGCGACGCTTACTTCTGTGACGGCGCAGTTTAATCCCATCTTGCAGCAGTTCGAGAAACGGCGAAAAAGCCACAGTTTGCCGACGTTCCGCGCCGTTTTTCAATTATGCATTCGCATATTTTACCGGAATGCCTTGTCGCATTCAGCGACGAACGCGACGACAGCTGCCGGACTGCATTTACGAGGTTAACAATAATTCAACGCCACACCATCTTTACGGCGCTATACATTCGGTGTTCCCGTGATATCCACGAGTATGCTTGTTACTGTTGTTTATTCCGATTTTATGCGATGAAAGCTTTAAATTCCCAAAATTGTCTAAAGGTCCGCATTTTTGCCTTTTTTCGCAATAAGCATTTTCATTAAATAGATAGAAAATGTTAATATATTAAAGAATTGTGTATACATATTTTAATGCGCATGTAATGTTGTAAAAAGATTGAATATTTTGTTATTTCTCATTAAATTTTGAAAAATTTTAATTTAAATAATTTCTCTTTTGCAGATTGTTAAAATTTCTTATAAACGTCGCGTATTACTCGTACAAGAAGCAATCATCCGAGAACGTAAAAGAATCAGAATGTAGAGCGTATGTAGAATGTAGTTCCATTCGTGGATATCATCAAAACAGAGAATTAAAACCCCAGAAATAGAAAACTCAGACACGTCCGCAATTTCTAATAATACCAAAGAGTTGTTTCGATGCTATTGTAAGGATCTGTGACCTCTTTCCATGTTTTCACCGCCTGCTGTTCAACTCTTTATATTGGTATTAAGAGGAGAATAACAGAAAGATTGGTGCTCGTTAGAATCTAAACTTAAGTCGACAGGACAGTTGGTCATGTTCAACGTCACCGCTAAACACCGCTCGCGACTATAACAAATTGCAACAAAAAAGCCAAGATTGTTTTTACGACGCCATGCGCGACGACATGCGAGAAATCGAGTGCTTTGAAGGACAAATCGCAAGGAAACGCTTGTCATGAAACGACGTGTAAGGAGTGGTTCGAGAAGAGCTATCTTACCCTCTTGCTACTATTAATCCTCTTTCATTATCGAGAGAAATAATGGAAAATATTTCAATTTCAATTATCGACAATCTTTAACAATATAATAACAAATTATTTTTATACTGCCGATTAATATCTTGTCCCACTAACTAAAATCGATAATATTATAAACAATTTCTTTATCAAATTTTATTGTTCTTAAAGTGTTGAAAAACAATATTCAGTAATATATTCTTTTAGAATATGTTTTTAATTAAAAATTGTTATATCATTTATCTTAAAAGTCTAATAATAACGAAATGATAGTATATTTATATGTACAATTATATTTTTTTTAGGCATTTTTAAAAAACAACGTTTTAACAATTTTTTAACATTTTTCGCCATCGGTCAGGAAGAAAAGAAAAGAAAAGTATCAAAGAAAAACCTCCTAAGTAACGCATAGAAATTCAATGAAAAGTCATGGAGTTTCGAGATCGATACTTGGATGCGGAGTTGAATATGGCGTGAGGGCGAAAGGAAATATGAGAGGAAAGGGGAAAAGGGGAAGATATAGGTGCCTTTATTGGCCTTGTGCCAATCCTTGCTATCTATGTGGAACACCTGTGTCTGCCCGATGTCTCGAATCGCGACAGATCGAACAATGGGAGAATCTTAAGACAAAAGAGCGAACAAACGATAGTTCTAAAACGAAACAGAGAGCATGGTATTTTATCTCTAGTTGAGTTCGATTATGTTATAAAACTTTGATAAGATTTTTATTACAATGATAGAAAAATTATGATAGAAACTTTATCTTCTTGCGTTTTTATCTTTTTGCTTGTTTTTTTATCAATAATAATGTAATGATGAAAATTTTATGTATATGTGAATGAAATAAATAATAATAAATAACAAAGCAAATTTTTATCTCTATTTTGAGATTGATTTTTAACATTCAGTCAAGTGGCGCATGACATTGTCCAATTTAGTGCATTTATACTGTACATGAGTCCTATAATTAAAAAATTCGAGATTCTACAATAGACATGACGTAGTATCGTTGCAGTTTGGTGTTTGTTGCTCGACCGAGATGGGACTCGAAATGATGGTCTGTTCGTTTGCGTGATATCGTCATCTTCATTAAGATAACGTCTCAATACATTAATAGATCGACCTATCGAACAAGACCACCTAACATCCTAACATTGCCGGCGCTTTGTGTAACGAGAATGTCGATGTAAACACGCGCGATAGTGATGTTACTTATTTTTCTTAGTACGTATATATAAAATTTATAGATAGTATTTAAATACATATATTTTATTATAATTTTTATATACTCTTTCTTTTCTTTTGAATAATAATAGGAAATGATTAAAATTTTGTACTCTTTGAAGTAAAAAAAAATAAAATTGTTAAGCCCTTTGATTCTGAAGATAAAAATAACAGCACACTTTTTGAAAAGTTTTATATTACGTATAGTATAACTAGGTATAGCATCTACATAACTCATGTAGATACACAAGTCTCCATGATTAAATATTTGATAATCTGTATTAGATATTAATTCTCTTATATCTCCATAAAAACAGCACAACTTTTGGCCCTGTCATTATTAAATATTAAATATTTCAATTGTACGATATAACCAGTTATACTTGAAATTTCGATTTATAATTTAGAGGTGGCAGTGCCATTCCAACTGTGTGTCATAAAGAGATCGATCCAAATTTTATGATAGAGGAGAGACAGAGAAAGAGAGAGAGAGAGAGAAACGGACGAAGCCCCAAGGCTTCTTACGGGCTTCATCGAAGATGCATGAGAGCGTCAAACTATCCGACACACTGAGTGACTTTCTTAGATTTTTGTATGATAGAAGAAACGCGTTGCATAGCGATTGTCGACTTCGGCGTTCATAAAGTCGTTGTCGATCTAGCGTGTTAAAACGACATTAAAAACGACATTTGCTCATTGAAGTATTTTTCAAAATCTTCTGTTTGACTAAATACTAATGTTCGAATTAAATAATTATAAAAATGAGGTAACTAGATAATTAGAATTTAAAAACTTTTCGACTTACCTTTAAGATTTTTGCTTTTATTATCTCTAAGAATCTGCTGTATATTTCGTTTAAATATTATTGCGAAATTAATCATCTGACTCTCTCTCCCTCTTTCTGATGCCTCCCCCCTGTCTCCTTCTCTTCGTCTATCTTTTTTTTCCTTATTCTTATCTTTCGTGTAATTTCTCATTAATTCGGATTTGTCAGAGTTTGCATTAATCCGCAGAATCATCTTACATATGGCGCTATACGAAGGCTAGTCTCATTTTCGTTATCTGCTTTAGCATCGCGACACCCGAGAGAACGACAACGCTGTGAGATGACGCGCCCCTGATAATAGCTCTTTACGTATACGTATTGCCGGGGTGCCAATTTGACGAGAAGGGAAATGACTTGTCGTCACGGCTGGCGAGACACGTATTCGCGCTACGTGTTCACGCGAGCATTCCGCTCACGCGCCGCGACGATCGCTTTCGACGAACGACGCGGTTCCTTGGCGTCTATCAGCTCGCTCTGCAACAGCAAAAGACGAAGCAGAAAGCTGCTTGTTATCAGTCGCTGCTCTGTTCGAGCTGACGTGCGCAGATGATCTTTCAGCTGAAGCTATCCTTTGCGATTTGTAACTTACACAGCATATCAGAGCAGCATTATTGCTTTTCGACCATCTGATACGCAGATAAATCTGTATATCTTGAACAAAAGTTATAAACAATATAAATAATTTTTAGAATTTCTTGATTTTGCAAAAAATTAAATCTCTACCGCTACAAAAATTGATAGAATATAATTAACATATCTGGATAACGATTGGAATAATAATTAATAGCGATTTCAATTTTGCTGCGTCTGAAAATTTTGTCCAATGATTCTCCCTTATATTTTCAAATCAGTTCATTCTAAGACATATCGAGGCTACAAACTCGATGTACGCAAAATCTTCTTGCCGGCTAAAGTTCAACAACATCGAGACAACGGTACGAAAGGC
Organism: Formica exsecta; assembly: GCF_003651465.1. Taxonomy (NCBI): domain Eukaryota; kingdom Metazoa; phylum Arthropoda; class Insecta; order Hymenoptera; family Formicidae; genus Formica; species Formica exsecta. The sequence continues at coordinate 707,488 of NW_021853600.1, read as the reverse complement.
GCGACTACAAAGCGAAAGTCAGAAAAGAGCGATCTTTCATTTTTAACGTAGCACGTCGATGCTTCGGGCGTTTTAAGATCATGTGAAAGACTGGGAAAAAGGGAGTTTCTTTGACACAGTCGACTCGTCAATTTTAATCACACTTTAATATCGAAATTCGACGAAATACTGACAAGTATACATGTCGTGTGTATATATATATAATTATATATATAATTTCAGAAATAAATTATATATAATATTTATTTTTTTACTTACAACAAAAATAATAATATAAACTAGTGACTTACGGAAGAAACTCTTAATTGTCCAGATTAATAAAAATAAAATCTTGAGATATAATCTCGTTTTTTCATTATTATATTCTAAAATAATTATATCTATTTAAGAATCTTTTCTTACAGTTGTTACAGTTCTTTTTCTTAGCATAATTAACCTTGATAAATAAGTAAAAATATTATTATTTCTCAGTCCTAAAATAATAAAAAGATCTATAATTACTTTTTTATCTTGTATAATAAAAAATATAATTACTTGTTTATTTTGTATAATAAAAAATATAATTACGTCTCCTATATTTTTTATATTTATAGTGTAATTTATGTTATTTATTTCTTATATACTTTTATTTTTGACTATATTTCCTTCTTTTTTATCAGTAAATAAAAAGAAGTTCAGAAACTATCTTAAGAGTTGAGAATAATAATTTTATATAACGAAAAATAGGTGTAACACATTTTGGTTTACAAGATTAACTATTTTATTTTGCTTTGCGCTCAATATTCGTTCGTAAAAATGCTAAGTGTCAAGTAACTCTTCTCGCTCTGAAGTCTGAACAGTCGATCTTCGTGGGAGTATACGAAATTTCTCTCTTCCATTTTTAGAACAGTTCAACGGAGCGCCGACGCCTCGAGGGCTTTAGAGTTTAAGAACGAACACGCGGAACAACGGGAAAAAGTCTTTAACACGCAAACCCCTTATTTTCGCCGATTTAAAGGGAAACAACTCGTGCAGGCTGCAACTGGCAGGGTCGCTCTTGCAATTTTTGAATCCCCGATCTCGACATGCAATCGTTTCACTCTTTCAAAAAAAAATTTTGTTATATGTATACACACACATTTAAAATCGCATAAAAATATTAAAAATATAATATATAAGTGCAAATCTCTCTTTTCTTCTTTCTCGTACACAATATATAAGCATATAAATAAAACATTATTGACGGTATATAAGAAAAAAAAAGAGAAAAAAGAGAGAATCTTTTTCTCTGTCATAAATTATTATATTAAAATTTGTTTTCAGTCTGCAATTTTTTACATATTTACTAAATGCATATACATGAAACATATGCCAATTAAAACGTTCATAATTATAATATATATGTGTGATGAAAAGATTAATTAGGAAACCATAATTTAAATTTTTGGATTTTAAAATCTTTTTATATAAAGAATATTCGCATAAAAATAGCCCTTTCAATGCGGCCGTTTTTTTTTTTTTTTTTTTTTCTTTAGCGGAATTTACTACCGCAACACGTTACTATCTTTTTTTCCTGTCGACTACTTTTGGCTCATTTCGTTTACTTTAAAAGTTTTCGCGCAAGCTATCGCCACAATGTGTTTGCACGTACTTATCTACCTACCGCTTGCAACACGCTCAGCAACGATGCGGGCCGCTTTCGTGCCAATTGTTTTTTGGGATTAATGTGATTTTGGCTGCGGCTCCATTATGCAAGATACCTTTTCAGACAGTAAATTGGAACAGGATTCGAAAGCGAGGCAATTTGCCGGCGCGATTTCTTTTGTTTCTCCGCACGAGCATTGTTCACGTATTTGCGGAACATATAACAGAATATTAAAGATAATATTTTTATGATACTTTAATATAATGATATTGTATTTTACATATTTTAATCAGAATGAACTTATTATTTTAATATTATTAATATTATTAAATTAAAATCGAGAATTCTAAGACAGTTTTACAAATAACGAATAATAAATAATTTATATAAAACAGAAGTAAATCGGGCTAAATCGGCGCAAAGTCGTTATATTGCATACAGTATTTTTACAATAATGCGTATATTTAAGCAAATTTTCCTTAATATTTTCCTATATTTCTGATTATTATATAATTTTTCATCATATCCCTAAAATTTATTATTACAAAAAATAAACCGATGAGAAACCAGAACGTATGAATTCATTCATTATTTAAATCGTATAATTATTATATTTAATATAGTTATTAATATGTAATGATATTGCGCCACCATTACCGTATTTTGATTTTTATTAGCTCTTGATTTTTTTACATAATTGTATATTGCAGAGCTATTTCTCTCTTTGCTATTAAATTAATAATTTAATGAATTTAATTAAATTAGTATTTAAAACTATCTTTAACAGAAAATATAATTGAAAATATCATGATTTTCTGTTTTTTGTTTAACATTTTTATTTTGTTTAATCTTCTAATATTATTTAAGTTATTATATAATTTTGAAAATATAAAAATATCTATTTTAAATAAAACGTTTGATGTGTGTGTTAAGTATTTAATCATTGGTGAACGAAGATTTGCGTTATGCAAGCAAAAATTGGCGACTCAACTTGCGGCGACCTTGATCATTTGGTTGCGGTTGTTTGCAAATTCTCTTATTCACGGACGCTTTCTTTGGACGAAACATGGCAAAGCCGATAACGCTCATTATGCAACTTTATACAAAATTCACGCAGCCCCGCAATGCAACATACGCCGTGCAGACCATAATTAAACGTTACATCTCCCGAGTCTTGCATTATAATCCCAATATCCGATCATCAGCATTAATGCATTGCAAATATTTACGATAACGACGACAGTTTGTTTAAACAATAACATTTCTAGTGCGGCAGTAAATAAATCAAGTAATTTATATCCGAACTGCAACTTTTATACTAAATTCGTTCAAATATCTACAGATAACTTTGCGACAATTGACTCTTTTTTTATAACAAAAATCCTGGTAAAAATCACGTATGCATTGTTCGAGCTTAATCCTATATTTTTTTGCAATATTTAATTGAATAAATTTTATACGCTTTGTAAATATACACGAAAGCGTCGAATGAGTCATATGTGACTCACGTGTAACATGCTAAGTGCGTAAATCAGTTGGCACATATGACAGCATGGATTTTAACTGATTAATTTTAAGAAAGGGTTCAATTTGCATATTTCTAATAGAAGTAACTAAAATATGTTGTGCTTAATATTTATATATTTCCTGCCTTTATATCACCATTTTAATGTAATTAAAAATCCAACAAAATATATTTTCTATTATCAATATTAATTAGATAAAGAATTGATTAATGAATTAAAAATGAGGAGATTTGGAACATTATGTATATCGAAGTAATTTTTTTTAGGCAAGTTCTTTTAGTAATTTTATTTATCGTCTATTTTTAATTGCAATCAATTTGTTGGCTTTGATAAAATCAGCCATCACAGAGATTTTGCGAAAAATACCGAATATAAGTATTCAAGATGTATGGATGTATGAATAAATAAGTCTTGTAAAAACTTTTTCTTGTACTTTAATAATTCATAACAGTACGTGCTCGGAATTGAGATGGATGAAAAAAAGGGAGAAGAGGAAGTAACTATATCTAGTGGTACGAAATTATCCGTATTGATCATAAACGTTTCGCTCTGAAGTCGAGGGGGAATAGAACTTTCTCTATTTGTATTATCGAGGATTGCTAGAAATATTATGACGAATCAGGATGAATTGTCGACACTTCGACCACTTACAAGCAGCAAATCCTCTTACTCCCTTTTAGCCCCTTGAAGGGCGAACGGAAGGGCTTTTAAACCGGATGACGATTAGCGTCGACGTGCGAGAGATGTAAGATTCGCCAAATCTGGCGATTACTCGAACGAGCGAAGACCGCTCGCTTGCAAAAAGACCAAAAGGAAGATAGTAGGAAGGGAGGGAAAGGTCAGCCCCGAGAGAACTGAAGTCGAGATTTGCACCCTCGAGTAAGGACAGACGCGGAAAAATGAGAGATCGTTGGATAGTCGAAGTCTCCGCTCGCTTCAATGAGATACACTGAGGATGAAATATGAACGAAGATCCCGCTAACGATGCATCCTCTGGCAAGAAAAGGGGACGAACTCCTTAACGCGTAAGCGTCGAGGGTTTTTTCACGTGCCAGCATTAAACGTAGAACAAAGTACAACAGGATATATTTTCGTGTTCTAGAACTTCTAAGAATCTTCTCATAGAATTTTATGTACATTTACTTGGGTACACTAATCGGGCACGTACGGATATAATTGTAAGGAAAACGTTAACGAAGTCATAAATTTACACAACAGAGAATAATATTAAATTATGCGAAATAAAAAGGTAAAAATTACTACACAAAGATTTTTATAAATCACTACAATTCTTATAAATCACTACTTTGTAAAAATATGGAATAATATTGTGAAACCAAAAGTTTTTTGTCACAGACTATTGTATTTTGATTTCATTTTCCGGCATTTATAACCGAGAGATAACTTGATATTCTTAAAGGGCCCCAAAGTGCGCCTGCCGAAGGGAGAAGCCGCTATCACTTTTCGCGAGCGTTATGCTCATTTGCATTGCGTGACGAGCCCGCTTTTCGCAAGCCTTTACGTGTTATAAAGCCAGGGTGCGTTGCATGTCGTTACTCCCTCTCTTCGAGAATCTTTTTTTTTTTTTGTTCTCTTTCTTCCCCCCTCGGTGACGCTTACCCGTTCTTATCCTGGCGGATTTTGCTCGCGCGGCCCTTCGTCCTTTTTTTACGTCCCTCTCTCCTAACGAGCAACGGCGAGCGAACTTCTCGACGTCGTTATTGATTAAGTAGCCACACGAAAGCGCGCTTGGATTTTTTAATAGCGAAATTTTTATTGGCGGCTGGCTTGCGATGGCAATTTTCCTCCTCTTGACTCGGCGGCGACTTAGACGGCGAAAAATTCCAAGGCACGAAACGCGACGCCACGTAATCGCACGACTTAGGATGTATCGCTATTTTTAATACCAAAAATTTCTGTTGCCACGCGAAATTTTATTACATCAGAAACTGTTTTGTTGCTTCTAAAAATTATAATTTTTTTGCACACTGTCTTACACTCTTTTCTTTCTCCCCCCC
>NW_021853600.1:697103-702000 GCF_003651465.1 Formica exsecta | reverse complement strand
TCTCTCTCTCTCTCTCTCTCTCTCTCTCTCTCTAGCAAATTAATAACAATTTAAATAACATTATTATATATATGTAATTATTTATGAAAAATTGTAATAAAAAATCTTAGAGAGATAAAATATATATACATATATATATATATATATATATATAATGTGTGCCCTATGTACTTATTTACAAAATATATAAAAAAATAAATTAATTGATAAGAATGCTCGAAAAAAATATTGCTGAAAGAAAAATTTTCGGGAAATATAAATAAAAATATTACATATTTGAATTTTTTGTCGCTATGTAAAAAGAACATGATTTTGGGAGGGAAGCCTATTTATAACCATTAATATTATATAAATTAATATTATATAATATTATAACTATTATTCGTTCCACATTTAATCCTTACAAATTAGCACAATTATTCCGTCATAATCATTTATCATCTATTTATAAGTGGCGTCAAGTTATCGTCGCGTCATTTAGATATAAATTCTATATCCGCGCGTATTATATATTGTGATGCCATTGTTTCATCATTGTAAGTTACAGTTACGAGTCATCTTTGAGGGATGACAGGTACAAGCATTCCCCGTTATCGAATGCATTTGCTCGATTGAAAGGGAGGGTATCGGGCGAGATGCAAGGTCCAATAGAGGGATTGCTATTATATGATAAATCTATCTGCTATTAACTACATACTGAGTGTTCCAGAATTTGCTTTAATTTCTCGATAGTGCATATGCTAATTGATATTTCACGAAAATTTGGATATCATAATTCATAATTTCCACGTAATATTTATAAAATGTTTAATTTTGAATATTATTTTATTGTAAAAAATTTTTTCATGAATATATTGTTTGAAATACAATTTACGTGCAATAAGATAAAAAATATAAGATATTATTTTTCCTTTGTATAAAATATAAGTTAAGAGCATTCAAATTGTTTAACTACATATATTTCAAAAAAATAATTGCTTATTAAAAAATAATACTTTTAAATCAAAAAATTTATAACGGAGAGAAAATCTGTGAAAGCTGGGGACACCTTGTATATCTTATATCCCTTTCCTGTCAACATGCACGTCTCCACGTTTTGACATAATCACTCCTACATTCAGAAATCCAATTAGCCGACCATTAATAAGGGATTCCTCTTGACGGAAGAGATAATAGTATCTGCCCCATCGTCAGCTGCAGTTGCACCTGCCGGTGCACTGCACTGCGTCTTGCACCTGTCTTTATTCACGCGGGGATAAATGGCCGATCCCGTGACGACGCCAGCTGTAAGGAGAACCATTAGTTTCCGGTGATCGCGAATTGAGATCGTCTTTTGTAGGGAACTGCACAATCATGCTCGAGTCTTAGTGTTACACTTTAGCTCGCGACATTTCTTTGGAGCTATTGAACAGTTTCTTGTTAAGATAAGCACGATTACTGCTACTTAATTTTAGTTTATGCTACTTGAAAAAAAGTCTGACTAATTTTGAATTGTACTACTTAATATAAAGTCTGATTTTTATTTCGTAAAATCTCTTATTTTGGTCTCTAATAAATTCTTAGATCAATATATTACACATAACAGTTTCGTCTAAAAATAAGTACTGTTTAATCTCGATTTACACTACTTGAAAAAGGCTGACTAATTTTAAATTGTACTACCGGTGAAAATAATTCTGCAGTTTATTTTTCTGATTATCATTTCTTTATATTTTTATTGTATTTTTGATTATATTTTTTAATATTTTTACTATATTATAATGTTTGACAATTTACATAATTATATAACAATTATATAACATAATTATATAACAATTATATAACAATAACTTGACAATTATCTTGGAAATTATATAAATGCTATTTCAAAAATTTGATGTGTGTATTAAAATTTATGAAAATTTATCATGTTTTAAAACATTGATTGCTTTTAATTTTGATCCTACAAATTTATTACATACAAGTTATATGACGAAAAATAGCTTTTAATAATAATTAACTTAAATTTAATAAAAAACTTAAATATACTTAATTTATTTCCACCTATGATCGTTAAACGTAGCCTTAATAATTTTCATTTCTAAGCCGCTTAGGATCGCTTACACTACGGATCCTTTGTGGATAAATTTAACATTATTCGTAGAAGACTTTCTAAAATTAGATATTTATGTAAATAATTTATTATTTAGCTTTCCCTGTATATATTTACTCATGCATTTGCAAATATCCGAATAATTGTATTAGCGCGTATCTGCCTGTAAAGCGAAATTATTTCAGAACACAATTTCGAAACGCGACGTAATACGGATGTACTTCTAACCATGGATTAATATGGTAGAAGAGGCACGTACCGCATAATACAAGAGAGCGTAAATTAGAACAGCCATCGAGCTGCCGGTGAGTTTCGTCGTGTGGCACGGTTCGGTATTAATTAAAGCATAACGTTAAACAACCAGCGTAAACAGCGGAATGTTACATTCAGCACGAAATCGCGGCAACTCACGATCAATTTCATTACTTCGATCACCATTAATTATTTCAGTAGAATGAAATTATTATAATGAAAATATTTTTTCGAAGAAAAAAATTAATAAACTAACAATTGTAAAAAAAAAATAAATAGCCAGAAATTGTTTGTTAAGCAATACGGATATATGAAAGATGTTATTGTGCATATAAAATTTTATATATTTATTGAGCAAGTTTTATTTAAAATATCAAATACTTCTAATGTATTATTAATTAAAAGAGCATTAATAGTTAAAAGCATACAATCTCAAATAGAATTATTATTGTTACGCAAAATGAAGTCTTCTTTATCAAATATCCCTATTAATTAGTTTAACCAAGAATAATTCAACATGAATAGAAATCTCTGTAAAATTATCTAATTTGAATTTTAAAAAAGGTTTGGGTTTATTTAACTTCACTAAAATCTCTGTTGAATGTAATTTGGTATTTCCACTGTGGGGTTGATTTTTCAATAAAGAAACAAATGAGAATCTCGCGAAAAATCATTTCACGTATATTATATATATGTATTATTTTATGTTCTGAGAGACAGGATTAAATAAAATATTATCCAGGGAAAATATTAAGCACGTGTCGGCTGATGTTAAAGCACGACGAGAGATAAGCAGCGCAATCCACGAGGTAAAAAAGTAGGAGTTACATATCCGCAGCATACAATACTGTTGCGAATCTGTCGGATAATCCCAATGGAAAAAAAGCCACGCCGCACATTTGCATTCAAAGCTGGATTATTCTGGCAGGGAAACCGAGCACACACGTAGCAATTAAAAGCCTCTCCGACTTCTCGTCGTAATAAAATTATGATGATATAGCAAAAAGTAAAATAAGTAACCAGCGACTCTCACATATTCGACCATTCTATTTAATGCACAAATTATACAACGCAGAGCTTTTAAACAATAGGCTCGTCTACATACAATCGAAAATTTTTTGCAGGGGGCTATAATTTTCAAAAATAAATTATAAATTACTTTGTATAACAACTATTCTCTCTTTTTATTCGCTTACGTAATATTTATGTTTATTTTTTCTTGTACACATATTCTTTTAAATTATAGCATTTAAATTATAGAGGATCAAATTGCGAGAAGTAATCAAGTCGAAAAAATGTTTTTTTTAAGATTTTTATACCGTTATGTACGACTTAAACTATTTCTAAATTCTAATTTAATTTTATTTATTTTGATACGACATGCTTGCCATTTTACTGGCTATTGATGAAAAGGAACCGCGGAACATACCGAGAATGTGTTTCGCCAAGTTTTTAGGCTAATTGAATGGAATTGCGCGAAGCAGTAATGACCCAAACACGGCCGGACAAAAGCCCAGTGCGATAATTCATTTTACGTATTGGCTCGTGCTAATTGTAGTCCCGAGTTTCTCGTGCGCTGCGGGTTAATTACTGAATATACGGATACGTTGCAATGTTCGCGATATCTTTACTGTTGCATGCCGCGATATGTCACAAGTATCCTATAAAATACTTAAATCTTAAAAAAAGATATAAACAATCGCTCTATGTGAATTTCAGAGAAATAGGTCTAATCTAACGTGCAAATATCAGATATATTGTCGCAATTATAAAGATTATCTTACAATAAATTAATCTTTCCTTTTCCCCTAAAAAAGATAAAAATTCTTTTTACAATATTAAAATTATGGAAACACTGTTGAAATTATTTTACGTTGAAATAAAAAATGTATATAATTGAGTTTAGAATGTATATTTTTAATATAGATTGTTCGAAAACATATCTCAAATTAGATAACTCATCCGCGTGTTTTTTTTCATGGACACCAAAGATATCATTCGTCGAATTCGTCGAAAGTTTCATTCCACGCTGAAGGCTACGCCAGCTCGTCACGACAAAGTTATTCGCGCAAGATTCCAGCTTCCACGCGGAATTTAATCTCATTGAAAACCTCGCTCGGCGCGAAATGAGCGGACGAAACGCTGGCAACGAGAAATCTGGTCGGGCCACGTGGCGCACCAGAAAGATATCACCAAAAATCGCTCTCAGCCTCACGGATTTCTACGCCGGAAATTAAAGATTCAACGAGCCGAGGGTAATTTTGAGGACGGGGAACAAGGATCGCGCGTGGAGGGCAGCGGGGGAGGGTTGAAAATGGAAATCGATGCCGAATTCGGTCTGAGAGAAAGTAGGGAATGAAGAAAATGGGGGAGGGAGAGTATATTCGACGTCGTTAAATCGTATTCGAGAGAAACTCGAATTCTATAAGAACAACTATCGATAGTGAAACGGAAAATACGTGTGTTTTTGCGAAGATTATACTTTTGCTGGAAGAATTTATTTGGATCATTATATATCGTTGTATAACGATTCAGAATTTATCACGGCATTCC
>NW_021853600.1:688114-697088 GCF_003651465.1 Formica exsecta | reverse complement strand
ATTCCTTTCGCTTTTTTTATTTGCAAATCCTTTCTAATCAAGATAACTTTTTTAAATATACATTTTATCGATTCTGATTAATCCATTCCTATGTACCAGTTTTATTAATCACAATATCTTGTTGTCAAAATGACAACATTGATTATAGACAAAATTTCTGAAAGAATTGATTTTTATTTGTAGTATGTGCCTTGATTCGAAAACAATTGGTATTTCTTCTTCTATTTGAAATATTTGTGTATCGTAAATCGTTTTTGATGTATAAAATTATATGAAGAATATCGAAAATAAATAAAAACTCAGAGCAGAACATATTATATGTGAATTTGAACGAGAGCAGTCTGCGAATTTATAACCATATTGGAACATTAGGTATCAAGCAAGGATATGATTATCATAATAAATATATAAAAAAATATTCTCGATTAAATATTAAATAAATACCAAATGTTTTCGAAATGTATTAAAATAGAATCCGCTTTAAATTAATATTGCTTTGAACTAGATACCTTTTTATAAACGTATTGATCGAGATACTCGATTTGCAGGAAGAGTGCGCGTCAATGATGCAAGATCTCAGCGACAAGATCAACAACAAGCATCACGAAGTGCATTCGCATCCGCTACTCTCGATCTTCAAGATGGCCGAGGTCGAGGTAAAAATGCCATACAGTAACGAGGCGGCTGTCTTCAGGTCATCATTAGTCCTTCTCGTCATTCTACTGGTAGTCGGCCTTTTCGGTTCGACGTGTCTTTTCGATTCGTGACAGGGACACCGAGACACCGTAAGAAGTCTATATCGAACGTCTCCCTCGCGAAGGATCGCCACGTGTCGCGCGCACGCGATTACTGTGATTCCGACAGCGGAGTCTATCCGGAGGAAGGAGGACTTGTGGCCTTGAAGGCCACAAAACAACGAAGAGAAGGATTTTTCACCTTCTTGATCATCGTGCTGATCTATGTAAGGATTGATCGACAGATCTGCACGATGATCCCTGCATGTTTCTTGCCGATCACGAATTGCTCATCGCGCCGTTCAAAATATTATTAAATGTATATGAATGTTTAATAATATTTTTATTCCTACCTCGATATGCAGCCTCATCGAACCTCGTTCTTAACCCTTTAACAGTCGCGATTCGAGTAATTCCGAATTCAATACTGGAACGTACAATAATTGTATAAAAAGTTATTTTTCTTAGAAGATACAAAATGCTAAATTTACAAAGAAAAATGTTCCTAATTTTAGCATATTCTCATCTATTTGTTTCTCCTTATTTTATCTTATTTATACAGTTTTTGCTGTATAATTATATAAAGAATATTAGGATATTTAAAAAAAAAACACGCTCTCTGCACATGTTTAAAATTGCACTGAAGCTGCTAATATAATTGCGATTTGAGAATTTTATTTCATTTTAAAATGCATATTAGAGAAAATGAATAATTCACACTGATACTTCAACAATATATTCATTGCGAGTTCCAATATTTTGAAAACATTTAATACGCGAATGCTTACTCCGTCTGGATAAAGATATTATAGTGGATAATAATTTGTATAAAAAGTAGTGCTGTTACGCTGCTCGATATTCGAAGGGTTAGCGACGAATGATCGATGATACTCTCGACGATTGAGGTCGCTTTGAGGTCGAATTTGATACGAGAACAAGATTGACACGGAATACATTTGTCGAATGCGCAAAATCAAATGGAAATCATCAACCAACCGTGTTTTCATTTTACGCGTTCGGTATGTAATTCGCCGTCAGAAGTGTCTTGTGACGAGATTGTCGCGCGATCGACATGCAACCGACATAACTTCAACACAAGAGTTGCATCACAAGCATTAACAATCGCGTGCGGTGCTGATGATGTTTGGTTACACGGTGATTTGCAAGCGAATGATTAGTAGAGAACAATTGATGAGATATGCAAGCATTGGAAAACATTGGAAAACTAAATAATTGAAATTATTTACGTTTTAACCCATAAAAAGTTAGCTAATATAAATATATAAATGATATATATTCTATATAAAATGTATGTGTAGAATAAAAGTTTTTCTCTCGATGCCTAATCTCGATTGGCAGAAAAATTAAATTTGTTAGAATCATGTCGAGGGAGACAATTAACGCAGAGTTCGCGGATAGCTACGAATACTTTGTTGCAAATTGTTGAAGGATATTACATATATATACTCGAAGTATTTATTTTTAAATGTTAAAAATTTTCGCGATTATATAATTGTTGATAATACGTCGCAATGTTAACGTAAACGAAAACCAAACATTTCGCACAAAATCAGCATTGTACTTTTGATGCAATCGATCAGGTAACAATCTCGACAATTACTTAATCGAAAAAAGACAAAAATATAAAAAAAATCGATAAGTAAAATTAATGAAAAAAATTGTAGTCTTGAAATTAGCCTTGCGCGAGGAACGTCCGAGAGAGAAATCGAGATAGAGAACGGTGAGCGCGATTCGGGATCGTCAAAACTAGGATATGACGCGTGTATAATAAATCGATCGTAGCGCGAGAGATGCAGTCTGTATAAATGGCTAAGCACTGATCTATTGTATAATTAATGGCCAAGCAACGCAAATCTCCTCCCGTACTGGACCATTAGGTGTTTGTTAAAGTTGAAACCTAAACCCGAAACCATACGTGCATCTGCGGTGCGTCGCGAAAAACTCGAGTGTGTAGATAAATGTAGATTGTTGATAGCAACGTAAGTATAAAAAAAAAAGTGTGTAATAGAGGTAGGCTAAAAATACGATCGAACGAAAAAATCGATCGTGGCCCGCGCGTTTCCAAGTTTCTTCGCGTCGATATGCAATGTATTTTGATTTCTGTTTTCTATAACTTATTAATATATTTATAATTTTTCTATAATTTATTAAATTTCTATAACCTATTAATTATTTATCTTTCTATTTTTATTACCAAAAAGAATTGTAATCAATAAATGAAAAGAATAAATCTCCGAAAGTAGATACGGATTATACGAAGAGTCGATGGAAATGCAACGAATGAAACGATTATTATGAGGACTTTCGTTATCCTTGCGACTTTCGCCATTTGAACAAAGTAATGAGAATCCGTCAGATGGGATCCCGAGGATTAAATCGATCTTATAAAAAAATAATCTCTCAATTTTTTTTTTATTATCTGTATTAGTTGAGTCTCGTATTTATATATTTAAATATCATTGGAGAAATATAGATGTCTCGGAAAATTTAAAAGGCGAATCGTCCAATCAGATTTTTGCTAATAAAATATGGCCTCAAAACTCGATAATTGATATCGCCTTACTATTGTTACATATATTTTCGAACATATTCTATATTTTACTTATACTTTTAAAAATGAAATTTGACACAAATCTAATATATGACCTATTAATTAATTTAAAATAAAAGCAACCACATATCATTGAAAAATAGACATAATTTTTTTCTTACTAATAACAAAAAAAAAGATAATTTATTCGTTAAACATCGACCAATATGAATTATTCATAATGTAGGTATACTTTTATTCCCTTCGCTCTTTTATCTGTCGTATTCGTGTCATTGATTATTTTATCAGCCGATGACGCCGATAAGAGCGACAAATATAAATGCGAAACGACGCCTCACATCGCTTCGCATCGCGTCTCTGTAATTATGACGCGCAATGTCAATAGTTCGTGACTATGGCACTATATATGTATAAACGGTCGATTTGTCAACATAGAAGACGAGAGGAGGATACGAAGCGGAAAACTTGTAAACGGTAGGCAAATGCTTGACATTTACAAATTACTCAGAAATTCACGAACTGGAATTATTCAGCAGGCTGGAGAAGTCCTTCCGCTGACTCGATCATAATCTCGATACCGGCGATTAATAATCCCCAAGATTCCTATAATTATCTCTTCCTGCGACGGTCTCGTCACGACTACTATCACGCTGTTTTTCAGACGGTACTAGAATATAATGAATTTAGTGCTCTTCAAGAATCTCAAAATTAATCTGAATTTGATATAAAATTTCAATGATTCTTTTATCATTAATTTATTTTGATTGACAAAAGCATTTAATGTGTTTAATTCCAAACGCATCAAGATATATTTATTATAGATGTAAATCAGAGAAACAAAGTAGCTGAATTTAATGATCAAATTTTAATTAAGATTTGGAAAATTATTTTCGTTTTTTAATTATGCTAAAAAAATTACCACATAATTACGTCATATAAAATATAATAATTTATTTCTTTTTTATAACTAAACGCTCAACAAATTATGGAAAAATGGTAAAAGTAAAAATACATATTGTCGATCATATTTTAAATCTTATTTTCTCCTTTATATTAATTATATAAAAATATCGTTTTAAAAATAATTGTATAATTTCTTTTACTTTTCTTGCTGAAGCTTCAGGCGAATCTATGTGACCCTCCGGAGTTAACTAATGGAAACTTGCTAGACAATGTAGCGGCAGGAACAATACGGCAAATAAATAGAGCCCTTCTATGCGTACGATATACTCTATAAATACACGTTATGTATAAGTGCATATATATATATATAAATATAAATATAGGTAACGCGAGAGATAAAGGCGGACAGCCAGCGCGTTCTGGCTGTCATATTGTTTGTACATGGACGACAAGTACGAATAAGACGACAAGTTATAATACGGTAATTCAATTAGGTGGCATTCGTCGATCTTAGGCGCGAATGTGAGTTGCGTCTTTTTTGTGGGAGTCCTGCGTGCAAAATGCGAGAGTGCGTTTGTGCAAGCCAATTATTTTCTGCGCTCGCTTCCCTAAAATTATCGTTATATTAAAAACTATAATGTAAGTGATATTAGCAAATGACAAAATAATTACATAAACGTGGATATTGGTATTTTATTCTTTTGTATTCTGATTAACTGTGTTTTCTACTTTAAGATGCAAAATTAATTAAAAGCTGATGTACATAATTTATAAGCATAACACTGAAAATTTTACGTCAGTGCTATTTGCAAATTTGCAATACACATAAAACAAATAAAAATTGATATTCTCATATTTTAGATGTATCAGAAATGTGCACTCAGACGTATAATACTTTAATGATACTGATTTATTTTTTTTCCGATATATTTATTAATTTTGACTGATAATCATTCTTTAACAAAACAAAAAAATATATTTTATTGAATAATAGCAATTTAATGAAAACTATTGTATTAAACAAACAGAGAGGAAAAAGAGCGCAGAGCAGATTGTGCGTGCGCGACGTGGAAAAGCAATAATGTATAAAATTTAGGAACCGCGGGTACATCGCTCAAAGAGACAGCAGATGTTAATGTCACGTTATACATACACGCACGTAGCAAGAATATATGTTGACTAGTTAAAAAGCGGCGAGGCTAATCGTTTCAGCGGCGACGAGATGGACTCTTCGGGAAAAATCGATCGAGAAGATGAGATTAATCTCTCAATCTCGATCAATCTCGAAGACATGGACCAAATGCAAAAATCTCACAAGAAGTGGATCAAGGTTGAAGGATCAAGATTGAGAAGTCTTCTTTCAATCCGCAAAGCGAAAATATGACGCATCAAACGAATGCACGGACGTTTCGAATTTTTACCATTAATTATTACATTGCGAATATAAATCTAATTAAGATTCATGCTCAATTATAATGCACGTATAGAAAAATTTAATGGGGACTCGATTCAATTAGTTTGATAGAAATGCAAATTACATACTTTATTGTCTTAAATTATGCCTTCGTTAATTTAATGCCTATATTAATTCGATATATTTAATATATAGCGTGTTTTCATTAATTATATTCCATAAAATGTCATATATTAATTAATTCCGCACATTTATAATTGTGTTCACATATTTTAATTAATAATTAATGAAACATGCTGTGCATTCGAAATCATGCTGGATTTGAATTAAATCTTTACTCGGATATTGCACGATTGTTATTCTCAGAATTCTCTATATTCGACCTTGATCGACATGAGGTGTCTCGAAAATACGCCCGAGTAGAATAACTCTCGCAAACTCGACGGCGTTTGCTCGAAGGCGCTTGCTGCATCGGAATGTAAATACTTGCGCAAAAAAGAAACGCCCCCGGCGATCGTAGAACGCCGATTATAGACGCACGAAATCAGCCGATAAGAACCATTACGCTCAATTACTACTCACTGGCAAGGTACTTTTGACGCACTGTTCGCTAAGAGGGCGAGTAGCTTTAATACTGCTGCGTTCAACGGATGCAACTTTCCTCCGCGAAGCACGGACATTTCGCAGAACGATGTGTATGTCAATTCGCAAAACATATTTGCAAACAAGCTCTATTTTATTACAAGAGATTTTCTTATGAACTTATATATACAGAATTCTTATATTACACATTTAATTTATTATATCTTTAATTAAAGATTTTATTATATGTTTTATATTACATGCACGAAAAACGTATATTGTTTCTTTAATATTTTCTCTTGCACTTTTTAATTTAATTTTTCTTTCAATTTCTTGCAAAATCGAGCTCTGTATATGCAGATGTCTTGCCAAAAGTAATTTCTCTTGCAATATATATATATATTTTTTTTTTAATAAATATGCTAATCATATGTAGCGCATATGCACGCGTAATCATTATTAATCTACGCTGAACACTGCGCGTGTATCTATTCGCGGCCATCTCATACGGTCCAGCTGAATCAGATAATCAAATACCCGACTCCAAAGTCACGGAGACTGCACACGGCCTAATTACTCTCCGTAACATATTGCGCATTAGATACATGCGCATGTCGAGAAATCACGATTTCGGCGGTTCGAAATGATAATATAATACCTAGCTCGGTATAGATCTCATAAATATGGCAAGATGTTCCGTCATTCCTGTCATATTTTATCATATCATAAATGCACTTTAAGATAGTTTAGTAAAAAGTTCATCGATATAATTTGTGCTAGAGAGAAATTTCTTTCTTTTAAAAATTAAAAAAGAATTAATTCACTTGTTATAACATAATTTTACTTGTTCTCTCTCCTATCCGAATAATTCTTTATAACTTTATTTTGATTGATCTTTTTTCTTTTTCTTACGTCTCATTTAACATTTCTCATATCATCGTTACATTATAATTTCCGTGTTTCGTGTGAGCGTGAGAATGACTGCTTAATTGTAAAAATCGACATGAGGACGATGCAATAATTACGCATGCATGCGAGATC
This sequence comes from Formica exsecta, assembly GCF_003651465.1. NCBI lineage: Eukaryota > Metazoa > Arthropoda > Insecta > Hymenoptera > Formicidae > Formica > Formica exsecta. The sequence goes on along the minus strand of NW_021853600.1, from coordinate 689,842 downwards.
GCGCATATGTGTGTAAGTATGTGTGACCGACGCGTCGAAGGATATGTATTATAAAGAGCCCGCTTTGTGACTGCGACGTTACTTTGTGAGGAAGTGACTATCACGATGATCCTGTTTGAGAGAGTTTTGACAAACTTCCACGTTTCTCATATTTAGTCGCCCCAATGTGTTTTGTGAACATCAAATATTTATCAGCTGTAAATCTTATTCGTTAAATCGAATAAATTTATTGATTATTAAATTAATTACTAATGAATTGTGGAAAAAAATTACAAAATAGCAATCTATAAGTTGTAAATTACATGGTTTAAAGTTTAATTTTAATTTTGTATAAGAACTAAAAGATTTAATTAGTAATTATATCGCACTGGTTATTAAATCAATACTGTTTTATTCAATGTACATATTAGATATTTTATTATAATTCTATTATAAATTATTTTAATAATTCTCTCATGCTTTTTAGTTTCATGCATTCTGACAAATTTGTCATATCAATTTACGGTTAAATTGAATTCCGTAATTATTTATAAATAGTTCTCTCTCAAGCAAAATTCTCAACGAAGCAATGTCGCGATTACAAGATATGTGATTTCTCTTCAAGATATGAATTCTTCCAAATGGACTGCGGGCGTGGGTCTTCGTACAAACCGTGTGAATTCTGACTTTGTCGCATATCATATTGTGTATCAATCATTGCAATCTACGCGATTACCGTTTCATCAGACTGGTCCAAACAACTTAACAAAATTCTTGTGAGAATACACGCTCTTCTGTAAGATGCTCCGCAAATCTTTATCAATTGTCGCAATTTGATGAATTATTTTAGAAAACATATACAGAATATTTCAAAGGATCAGCTTTCATGCGCGAATATAATCGAAAATGTTTAAATTAAATGACTTAATCGTATAAATTATTTATTTAAACAATGGCGCTCTATTATAATTAGATCTATATAAACCGTGTTTCTTTAAAACGCGCTATATATTATAATGAAGTTAGGTTAATACAGAGAGAAAAGTTCTTAATCAAATAGAAATCTTTTTCCAAATGTGAAGCTAAACTTTTGAAAGTTGTTACAATGCCACAAAGTGGTTTTAAAGTTTAAGAATTTTACACAAGTCCGGTTATATATAAAATTTTCAAAGATTAATAATTTTGAAGATTTATGGGGCGTCGAGTATATAATTTCGAGTTTGTTAAAACTATCAAAAAATATCACGAATTAAGTAACAAAGTTACACAATCTTACTGGTAATTTTACAATGAATCCTTTAATATATAAAAATGTTTATCAGAAATTGTTACAACGCAGAAATAGTGTTACATGTTAAAATTTCATAGAACGACTTTGCTACTATTTTCGATGTAGTGCTATTAAGGAAATAATCGACAAATTCGAAGAAAAGAAGAGAGAAAAAAAAAAGAAAAAACTGCGTCAAACGCAACATGTATAAAACAGATTTTATACATATATTATACAATTAAAAACGTTTTACTTCTTTCGCGCGTTGTCTTTAAGCCATATGCATCAATTATATATAAAATATTTCAATACGCATTTCCTTAGTATTATGGAAAAAACACCAAAATTTAATTAAAATATGCGTTGATTATCAAATATGCATATATATTTTAATTTTGATTAAATAAATTGGTAGACTAATAAAAATATTCACAGATATATATTAATATAATATCAATTATTATTATTATAAGTATATA
>NW_021853600.1:687330-687723 GCF_003651465.1 Formica exsecta | reverse complement strand
ATTTTCTTGTGAAATATATTTTTGTTAAAAATCTTTGATTTTTACTAGATGCTAATATTAAAGAGTTAAACTTATAATTTATTTTTTGCGATAATAGATATTTTTATTGGATGCATAATGGTTTAAGGTGCTACAGCTTTACATTATAAACGTCTGAAAATAACAATTTATCTGTAACTGTCAATTATGTCATATCCAACGATTCGTCGTTTTCTTATAGCCATATATGCTTTGAGAGTTACATTGTAAATGATAAATTATTAATATTAGGGTATATTGCTAAGATGTTATAAAATACGAATTAATTTAGTCATTAGGCAATTGTGAAGTACGAAGACCCGCGAAATCGGTTATGTCAGCAACTTTGAACATATTTTGCAACAAATGAGATCG
>NW_021853600.1:674347-687274 GCF_003651465.1 Formica exsecta | reverse complement strand
GACAAACGAATCGAAATTATAATGATTACTTGATTAATTGTTAGAATCAATTAGTTCCTTGCGTCATTATTATTATATCCAATTCATCTTTCTTTAAAAAAAACGTTTATCAAAAATGTGTTGTATAAAATTAAATTGTCGAAATGTTTGAAAAAGACAATTTTGATAAAATCAAATATCGAGCTAAATATCAATTTTAAACTGAATTGCAGTTATAAATAAATAAAGTAAAACAAATTGAAAATTATAAAATAAAATTAATAAATTCGATATATTAAAGTAAATGTAATATTACATTTTTTTATATTCTACATAACATTAATTAATATTTACACATATGGAATATAAATATTATACTAGTTTCAGCATTTATTTAAAATATATTTAATTTTTTTGTATATTTGACATTTTATAGTATATTTATTATAGAAGTATATTTATATTTTTTATAGTAATATATTTACGAAAATTATAAGACGCAAGGAATTATATAAATGTATAGTTACACTATTTTCACTGTTTAAAACCGAAAACAAAGATGATAGTTTCCAACTGAACATATCAAAGCCTCGTAGAAAAGGCTAGCCAAAAAAGGTATATCCAGATTTCTATTCTGATTTTGCATAGATTCTGTTTTTTCGACTCTTCTTTTCGCAATAAGAAACACATGTGAGAGCTCGCAAAGCGGCTCGATCGCGCGATAATATGCGCAGCTTCCAAGGATTATCTTGGAAAAATTAATATATGATATATAAATATACAAGAGAATCCTGTCCACTGGAGTTGTTGTCTTTTTATTCATCACACAACTAATTATTTCCTTTTATTCGAAACAAAATCATATGTAATAAAAACTAAAACATTTGTTTTATTTTAGAAAGTAATTTTTTGAAAATAATTTTAATGGACTAATGAGATTTTTAATCAAAATGACGATATAAATCGGATAATTTTTACTTAGATAAGAAAAAATATATTTTATCTAATTTTTAAATTCATATTTAATTGATATTTATCCGAATAATGTCGCGTTTTTTATGTCATTTTATTTGCAAAAATTTTATTACTCAAGTATATTTGCTTAATATAAAAGTTTTGGCAGTTTGTATGTACAAAATAAGATAGGTTCCCACTCGGAAATGCACGAAAGAATATAAGTGAACCTTTGAAAATATATTTAGAAGCCTAGTAAAAAACATGTTTTTTACTAGGCTTCTAAATACATTTTCAAACGTTCACTTATATTCTTTCATGCATTTCCGAGTGGGAACCTATCTTATTTTGTACATACAAACTGCAAAACTTTTATATTAAGCAAATATTGTTACGACCTGACGCAAAAAGCCGGTAAAAAAACTGTAATTTTTTAGATTTTCTTCGTTTTTAACGTAAGACGCAAGGTTCCCACTTTGTTGATGTATATACTTTAATGAAATATCTTCTACACGTTATATATTTAAAATTTTTTAAAATATTATTAAGAAAATTTATTTAAGAAAATTTATTTAAGAAAATTTATTTTATGTCACATGGCATATACATAAAAATACTTCAATAATAATTTATTATCGCTGTTCGTAATATATACTAGAATGGCAAAACATCACGCACAGCTAATAAAACATTAATAAATCCATAATATTTCTCCGCAATTCTGATCCACAATTATGGATCTAGCACACACAACCGGTTGTTTTACCGTAGCACCGAAAAGTGAATGGCCATATAGTTCCGTCGGTTCTAAAATGGATCTAGTTGACGCTACTGTACCAGCTAGAGAAAGTGTCTTATAAAAAACGGCGGTATGACCCCTCTCAGGGTTCTCTCTGTTAATAATATCTCGTCGATGGTCATATTAACAACTTTCAGTAAGAGGAGAAAGCTTCCGTATCATCTGCAAATATTAAGGAAAACATGCAATTTCAATATGTTTCTAAAGTATATATGAGATTTTCTATTAAAATATAAGTAAATTATTCTATAAATAAAAAACAAATATATAAAAAATGAATTCTAATGATTCCTCGAATTGATTAGGCTGTATGTACTGTCTATTATGAGATGGCGAGAATAAATTTTACACATGTCGATAAGTTTAAATTCTTATTAGATGGCCATCGTTATTTATTCACATTTTATTCACATATATAATAATGTTTTTTTACTACATATTAAAATTTATTAATTGTATATGTTGAATGTAATATATACGGAGGTAAACTTAAACAGCATAAAATATACATTTTCATTAAAAGTATCACGCTTTTTCTACTACAGAAAAAAGAATAAAAGTATCATTAATTAATTTGCTTATTATTTTGCTGTTATAATCAAGATTAAATTTATAATAACTTTATATAATTATTAACTAAAATATAATAACATAATCTTTAAGTTTAACTAACAGAAATGTTCTTTTTAACTGGTAAGAAAACTATATTTGCCTCTCTCTCTCTCTCTCTCTCTCTCTCTCTCTCTCTCTTTCTCTTTCTTTGTCTCTAATAAAATATAGCTTAATTAAAAAAGAGAAACTTATTTTATACATTTTTGTACATATAATTTATAAAGTTTGCTTACATAGCTTTTGTAAATTTTATATTGTATATTTGTCAATGTAAACATGTATATCAGCTTATCTATAAATCACGCTAACTGGATTTGACGCTTAAAATATAATCTAATTCTTTTTTTTACGTTTTTTTTTATCTTATGCTCTTTGTGATATACTTTTGATTGAAAAATTACAGAATCTTTAATTAAGATTCACATGCTTTGACATACGATACTGCCGATGAAAGAGAGTAGGGCTTAATCAGTTAGTCGATAAACAAATTGGCTTAGAAACGGCTGTGCGATGGGGTGGTTTATACAGCAGGAAAGAAAGTGCAACGGTATGACTAGTTTCTGTCTGACAAGCTCACGAGCATCTACTGCGCGAGGAAGTTTAACGACGCGATAACGACACATCATTCTTAAAGTTTCCTTGAGTTATATATATATATAAACAAACAAGTTGCCGGAAGTCATGATTACAAAAAATATCTTGATTGAAACATTACTGAACTGTTGATGACTTTTTAACGTGCCTTAAATCAAAGCTGACAAAAAGAAGCGGCAGGTCCGGCAGTAGAGAAGCAGGTCCGTAGCCTCCGTAGTTTATATTATTAGAAAACTTTATTAGAAATCAAGAAAATGATTGCAATATATATTAATCGATTTTTTTACAAAAATTAGTGCAACAATGCTTTCATGTCATTCCTAGTTAATATTAAAAGCAAAATAAAAAGGTTACTTTCAAAAGCCGAATATATTAATTAAAATTACTTATTTATTTATTTAATAATATTAATATCTAATCGTTTATAGAATCAGAAACATGCATTTGATTAGATCTTTTATATCTTATCTTTAAAAATCGTTTATTTGATATTTCTATTATTCTTGTCGACATGCAGACTTCAATATTTTATTCCTTATGATCTATTTTATATCATATACAAGAGAGATTATTTTTTGAAGATTTGAATAAAAGATTGATAGCAAAACTTAATTCTTTATTTTTTTCTTTAATCTCTTTTTAATTCTTATTTTCTATTGTAAAATACAAACATGCTTTTATTTTTATATAATTTATAATTTGAAACATCTCATGTTCATATTAAAATTTATGCATTTAAAAGTTTATATTAGAAGCATTTACATTAGCATTTACATTAGAACTAATTTATTTGTATCTTTATAAAACGCTATCTGGAAACAATTTTTAGTTGTAAAAATTAATACGTTTATCTTCTTTTAAAAAATACACTTTATATAGGTGATTTAAGACGATTTCTAAAGCCAGCTTATGCTTTTACTGTACATCTACACAAATTCGTTAATAAACTTTTTTATAGTTGGTAAACCTAACTCTCGGTTTAAAGTTCTAATTACTCTTTTGTAATTGTAAAATTGTAAATTTATTTAAACAAGGAATTATTATAAACGGTCAAAGAAATATCAATCAAAAAGTTCGAAGCAAGTTATCGCTAAAGATTCTTTTTAAAAATTTTATCGATAAAAGTTATTGATGAAGTTATAATTTTTATGTTAGATTCTTAAATTTTCAATACATTTATGAGAGCGATTACGGATGATTTAAAGGGTTCATATAGATTGTAATCGATGATTAATGTTGACAACATGACTCAACAAGGTTCTTAACATCGATCCGCGTCAATGGTTTTTTTCATGAAACGCTACGTTCAGATGTAAATTCAGATGTTCATTGATTCACGAGGGACCGGAAGCGATCAAGATCCGGTGGGGGAGATTTTTGGACGAGCGGCTGACAGCTTCCGTTCGATCTTCGTCGAGAGCATTCGCCGGATTTCTGAACGATAGAATGTGCAGCTGATCGGTGAGTGGAAAATTGGATCGAAAGACCATTGTGTTCAAAAGACCATAAAAATTTTAAAATAAGAGACGCAATACAGGAAATTGCCCGTAAAATATATATTTAGATCGCAAACAAATAAAAAAACACGGGAATAGTAAATTATTTAATTAATGCGTAATTTCATAGTTATAACAGAGAGTGCCTTTATGAAACAATGCAAACCAAGATTATTAAATCCTTTATTGCATCATTCATTTATTATGACGACGAATATTATTTCATATTTCGTCAAAACACACGTTCAAATTATATATTAATCACTGTTTAGGATAGATATTGACTTATTATTCGTACGCCTTGTTTAAATTGTCTCCTTCCATATCGGAGAAATAATGAATCGTCCATTATTATTCGCCACCGCGCGACATTGACAAGAACAATAGAAGCAAACGAGATATTATCAGTCGAGCTAAATTGAATTAATTATGCAATTACGTTGGAATATTAATAGACTTAATATACACCGCACAGCGTAACATGACGAACCGAACGTATCCGCTCAGAAATGTAAAAGATTTAATGACCGCGAACTTAATACATAATTTCATTGATTCTTCCGTGTGTCGGTGAATTCTTTATAACGTACTCTATATAGCATACTCTCACTTTATTGAATGCTGTTCTTCCTTTATGTACGCGTGAATGTCAGCAATAACGCTCCTGCAAACATTATTCGTAATCATTTTTTCCATACATATTCGTTTCTTTCTCTAGGAATGGCAAGACACTCTCGGATGATCATATGCTTCATATGCTGCTACTTGTATACACTGTTTGGCATGACTGCTCCAAACTTCTCGTGAGTACACAATTATATCTTCTTTGCCGAACGATCACATAAGAGATCTCTTATATTAAAATATAAAATTTGTATATCAAAAATCTTAGCACAAAAAAAAGTACTTTGCATTTAAATTGCTTTCTTGTGGTTTAAACTATATTCTTTCTTTCTTGAAAAAATTTAATGTCTAAGAAGAGATTGTTAAGAATACATATATAATTGTATTTTAATGGTAACCGTAAAAAAAAAATTGATTAAACATAAGTAATAATAAATTTACTTAATTTATAAAATAAATCCATAAGCTCTTTTTGCTATTTTTGTATTATGATACCTATATTTTATTATATATTGCGTCATACTTTATATTTGCACACAACACAGTAAACATCTTTCAATTTAATAGTGAGTATCGCATATATCACACCTATGTATGTTATATACTGCGGTATCTCAATCAATAGCTGCAATCACATCCTAATTGAACAAAGAAAATCGTGCAGTTAGCAATTGTGACATCGATGTGACCGGCCTGGTTGAAGAATATATATATATATATATAGAATCCATTCTCTGTAATAATAAATTGTCGACTCTGACCGTGCTTGGTTCTTACAGTCTGTGAATAATTTATGAGTATCGTCTATGTCGCAATGAAAATCTCTATACCGCTGCCGAAGGTATTATTTAACTTGTAAGGTCATCGCTGTAAATTGATCGCAATCGAAAATTAAAAGCTACAATGCAAAACTCTTTTTCTTTTTTTATTGATATTAGTGATTAACAATTCATCTCATACCATTTCAGTGTGTGACGATGCAAGATATGTTTGATAATAATTAATGTCTTGAAATAATTTGATTTCTTTTGTCAAAACTATCAAATAAAAAATTTAATAATATATTTATGTTGTATTCGATATTGTTGCATTAAATTACATTTCCGAGAAAGCTAGAAATAGGCGAAAAATTCTTGAAAGCCTTGTTATGTATTATCGGCTTGGCAGGTTTCACAGTGATATAAGGCGATTTTAAGTCGAATTTACATTACTACATACACGTAAAATACAGCATACATGATTTAATTATTGTCAGTTTGAATTGTTTTCTCACGAACAACATAAGTATTAATTCTAACATTATTATAGATTTTAAATGTAAGTATACGTTAACCAATAACTCTCAAGAATATCTAAAAATAAAAAAATTATTTTAAAAAACAAATGTTTTCAGAATAACATAGAAAATTTTTCAGCATTTCTATACATTTGCACAGTTTTTTAGCGCTACATGCTTCAAAATTAATCTTTTTTTTTTAACAAGAATATTTAATTAAGCAATATATTAAGAAGAATACTTTAATTATAAGTAAAAGTCTTATTTCTTTATGAACATAAAATATTGTACCAAAGATTGCATCAAATGTGATTTATCACAGTCAAGATAATCTTTGATAAATAGACGCGGAGAATGTACACGCTGTATCCATTAACAGGTCGCTTCTCGCATCTTCTGACATTTCAGGCAGCTAGACTTTGATGAGTACGGGAAAAAAGAATCTTCTTTGTCGCTAAAGGACATCCTGCCCTTAAATCCGAAGCAGTACGACAAGCACAGAGCGCCGAAATTTCTCGGACAACCCACTATCGTTTATTTTCACGTGACAGTGCTCAGCCTAGACTCGATAAATGAAGAATCGATGGTGAGTGAAAGACCGACATATATTTTTCGACATATCAAAAAATTAATTTTCTTGTTTATTAAATGCTCTTAAAAATATCACATCTGCCATTTTTATTATTATTTTATTAATCTCTACTAGATTAATCTTGATTATAGTAAAATATTTCATTATTCTTGATTATAGTAAAATATTTCTATATTTTCTTGATTATAGTAAAATATTTCTATATTTTTGTAAAATATAGAACATTATCTTGATTATAGTAAAATATTTTATTAATCTTGATTATAATAAAATATTATTGATCTTGATTATAGTAAAATATTTCTATATTTTTGTAAGAAAAGAATAAAGATGGCATAATAGCTGATAAATGTGTTTATATGTTATATGAAATAATATATAAGAATTTGCCTCTCACGTATTTATTGATAAGATCAACTAAACTATTGTTTACCATTTTATTTCATATACAAATTTTGTTAATCACATAGCAATAATTAACAAAATAAATAACATAAGATCATATTAAATATTATGTAAGAGTAACTTTGCCTCGTGAATCACTTTTCAAATTCTCTATGGACTCCACATTTATGGCGGACATGTAGCTTGTGAAGTTCAAACAAAGTTTTTTATTCGGGGAAACATGATTATGTCACCTAGATATAATTATGGTTGCATATATAAAGCGCAGCATCTGTGTTCACACATTGTTTTTCCGCGGCAACAGACGTACGTGGCCGACATATTTCTCGCGCAGAGTTGGCGGGACTCTAGACTGCGGTTGCCGGAGAATATGTCGGAAGAGTACAGAATACTCGACGTGGACTGGCTGCATAACATCTGGAGACCTGACTGTTTCTTCAAAAACGCAAAAAAGGTTACCTTTCACGAGATGTCAATACCAAACCACTATCTCTGGCTGTATCACGACAAGACATTGCTTTACATGTCCAAGTAAGAGCTATAAATTCTGACATTATTGTTGAATATTTAGCAATAAATATGATTGTCCGAATTTTATTCATATAAAATAGTACAGAGTTTATAGATAATATTAATAACAGTTAATAATAATATCAATATCAATAATAATTAATTAGATAAATGTTGTTAGCTGAATGATTAAATATTCGAATTTGAAAATATTTACAATGCGATATAATATTATATAACATTTACATAACAAATAGTTGGAATCAAATAATCATATGTAGCGCTAAATATGCGGTGAAAAGAGTTTCCTGCAAATGTACAAAAATTATATTTGTTAGTAGAAGAGTTCAAAAAAACTTTTATTCCAGTACAATTTTCATGGTGTTGATGGTTACTTTTACAGCCTTATTAAATAGCATAAGCTAAATATAAATGAAACAAAAATTTTTCTGCAAATGTCTTTTCACACACATAAAAAATTCAAAATACGTTAATAAATGACTTAAAATATATATATATATATATATATATATATATATATATATATCTTTTTTTAATCAATAAAAAATATTTAAGCTAAAGCCTTCTCTCTGAGATATTATTTTTTAACAAGCGATATTATGATTAGAAACTATAGGTAATCAGAAAATACCAAAAAAAAAACGAGAAAAGATAATTTCTAAAAATTAATGTAAAACATATTTTTCAAACATATGTTCTTTTTTTAGGAAGAGCGCCATTTCGAGGGAAAGCTTTGAAAAATATTAGCTTATTCTTTTTCTATTTCTTGATTATAAAAGCACTCTGCTTTGAACGAACGAAACTATCACAATGAGATATATACACTTTTAACACCACACATTAGAACTCAAAGAAATACTACAGTTTAGCAAATTTACTGTTAGCTTTAGCGGTCTTCATGTGCGAAGTGCTATTAACTCTAAAGTTTCAACTGTTCAAATGATAAGTACGCACACGCGCGCACACTTCATAAACTTCTATATTATTTATATAAATTGTTTTAAATTAGAAAGAAAAAGCAATATTTTAAATTTGTAAAATATTTTATTACATTTACCTATAATTTTTTTTAGGTCATATAATATAGTATTGAATATATATATAATTATATTTTTTAGAGTATAATTAGATGTTCAAATAATTGTGATTAGGCAAAAGTATTGTATATATCTCAGAGAACTTTCAATTATAATTTAAATAATAGATTTTTTAATGTTCTTAAATCAATTTATTACTAATTAAAATATTAAATTATTAATCAAGAATTTTTAGAAACGCAATTTATTTATATATTCAATTCAACATTGACATTGATATGTTGCACTCATTTTTGCTTCATAAAAGTCTCTCTATCTCGATTTTACATTTATTTCCATCTGTAGGCGATTTTAATTTAGCGTATTGAATAGACAAGTTTGTTGTCGTTTGTTCTGTCAAATTTTATTGTCAATAAAAGATACAAATTTACATTCTCTTGTTCTGAATGTTCTGCATCGTCAAAAACAAAAATAGTAAAAAGTTTCAATAGTGTTTGTCATTGTCCGAAAATAGCGCTATAGAGTAATTCACTCGTACTAGAGATTGAAATGCAATTTGATTAATGGATCACATATCAAAAAACGCAATACTCATTTTAGATTGACATTGGTGCTTTCCTGCGCGATGAAGTTTGAGTCCTATCCTCATGACACACAAATTTGCTCAATGATGATCGAGAGTCGTAAGTACGAATAAATAACAGCAATACAAATTGTAATATTATAATATTTCTCATAATTAATCTTCCAGAAAAAAAAACATACGACGATTTATATGACACAATTTTGCTACTGAGACATTTATCTCTGTAATTATAATTAATTATAACACACAAGCTATTTATAATTAATAATATAGATATTAACTATATTTAATATAAAAATATTCAACATCGATTCTGTTTAAAGCTGTATAATTTTTATATTTATTTTTATTATTGTTTCGTATAATATCTTTGCGCGCGTCAACTTTTCCTATATATGTATAAACATGTATAATTTTTTCGCAGTTTCGCACACGACTCAAGACCTGGTATTCTTATGGAACATGACGGATCCTCTTGTAGTTAATCCAGAGATCGAGCTACCGCAGCTCGACATATCGAACAACTACACGACCGACTGCACGATCGAATACTCGACCGGAAACTTTACGTGCATACAGATTGTCTTCAATCTACGCCGGAGACTGGGTTATCACTTGTTCCACACGTATATCCCGTCCGCTCTTATCGTCGTCATGTCCTGGATCGCCTTCTGGATCAAGCCGGAAGCTATCCCGGCACGTGTCACCCTGGGCGTGACGTCACTACTGACCCTCGGTAAGACCACTTCTCCTATAGTCATTGCTCACATTAACTATTCATGATATGTGCAACTAAGGTAGAACCCTTTGTCGAGATATAACAACGATGGCATGAATATCAATTTATTTATTATTATAAAAAAATTTTAATATGAATCCTTTGATTTTATAATAAAACTAACTTAATTCTGTAATTGTTTTCTCTTGTTTAACTTATTGTAAGTTAAAATAAAATTATTAGCGGTAAACATCAACGTGGTTTTGTCTAAAAAAAACAGAAATAATTAGAATGTATGTACAACATCAATTGATATTAATATAATTTGCGAGATAATCATGAAAAGATGATCCTCAATACATAAATAAAAGATGGAGATATACGCCAATTATGACAATTGAATTATATACATAGCCATCATATGAAAATCAAGGATTAACGTTTTTCTTTCAGCTACTCAAAACACGCAATCTCAGCAATCTCTGCCCCCGGTTTCATATGTAAAAGCAATCGACGTGTGGATGTCCTCGTGCAGCGTATTCGTTTTTCTGTCCCTCATGGAATTTGCAGTAGTGAACAACTACATGGGACCAATCGCTACGAAGGCCATGAAAGGCTATTCGGACGAAGATCTTCGAGAGGCCATCGACGACTTTAAGGTAAACGAGAAAAAGCGCAGTACAATATTTATTACGGCACAAATGCTCTTTGTTGGCCTCCGCGAAATTGATAGTCGAGATAAAGCGAAATATGCGGCGCCATCGCTCAAGAGTAATGCGATTTTTTTCCATCGCGTCAGTGCGATATCGCTCAATTGAATAAAAACGCCTAAAATAGATGACGCTATATTGTAAACCGCGACTGTGATAAATAATCGGCAATCATGAAAATCGTGGTAACAAATGTTAAAGTTATATCATTTTTCTTGATAAGAGAGAGAAAAAGAAAATAAATATTTCGCGTACAGTCCAACAATACAGAAAATTTATTTTGAGCCAAATTTTTTTCATTTGTCGATTATAATTCTCTTTCTACATGCGTAAAGAACTCATCTTATGAAAATTTACAAATAGCATCGATAACAGAAAGTGCCATTCAAAATGCAACCACTCTCTTAGACAATCGCTCGTATAGCCTAGCGAGTAACTTGTCGCCAGTAACTTCTCTCTTATTATAATAAGTTTCAAAGTTCTATTTTATTGCAATGCATTCATCCCTCGCTTCAATTTGCAGAGCAATATTCTGTTCTCTCCTTTTCTTCATGTAGTTTATGCAGACTTTGCAGTTTGCCGAGCGCTATACATATAATGTATTCTGTTTTCATTGCATCCGTTGCGCATGATATTTGCTTGTACTACTGTTGTGCGCAACTATTTACTTTCACTAGTTCTACAACAATAAATCGTTTATACGCTAAACATATATCGTCTTTGTTTGACAGCTGATAAATAAAAGTTACTTTATACTTTACAGTTTAAATACGTTTTCTATTAGCGTCTGCTATGTCCTTTAATTGAACAAATTGATATCAAAATGCAATATTTGGTCAAATCTAATTCTTTTTATTATTTTGTCAGACAATATAATTATCATTTTTCTAAATATACATATATTCTGATGTTCCTTGCAAATAAAGCAATTATATAATACACACGACAAAATAGTATATAGTCTATTTGTACAAAATATAATACGTAAAAGCTTTTAAACTTAATAAGTATGCTAAATTTATTCTAACATGCGATGTAAATTATAAAAACAATGTTAAACATGATTAAATATATGATTTAAGGACACATATCATTAAAAAATTATATATATTAACATTATATTAAAAGATTTATAAATAAAATTTAATTTTTTCTGCTATATTCCTGATCATATCGCAATTACGTTCTTAATATAACAATTAATTGCACAATTAATTGTATAATACAAATATAATAATATAATATATGCACTTACCTTTTAATATAGTCTTGATTAATATAATATAAGTTAATTGAAAGGGGAAAAGAAGAACATAAAAGTCGAAATAAATAGTGCGCATGAATTAATTTTCTATATTTATATGTTATTTATGTTGTGATGTATTTTTAATTCCAAATCCCGTAGACGCCGATGAGACCGGATGCTGAAAGAAATAGAAGTCCAATGAGAACACCGACGGTTCAGTACGAGCAATGCTGCCAAGGACGAGCCACCGCCATTTACATCGACAAGGTTTCCAGATTCTTCTTCCCTTTCTCGTTCTTCATCCTTAACGTCGTTTATTGGAGCACCTTCCTGTAATACAACTAAAAGACGAGACCTACCCGACTCAGCCAGAGTCAAATATATTTTCATAGATATCGAATTTCATAAAGAATACAATACATATAGCATACGCAGCAATAAATTTATTAAAACGAGCTAATAAAAATTATATACTATAAGTTATCGTGTATAAAAGACGACATAATAAATATATGTAAATAAAAATGTGAAATTTGCACATTTATTGAAACTATGTTTAATAAATTACGATAAATTCAACTAAATCTTTATACAAATCACAAAGTACAGTCAATTTCTATAACAAATTATAAGAAATGTTGCAAAATAGTTACATATAAGACACTTTAAAAACATTTTGCTTTATTTTTTAACCATTGATTAATCTAATTTTATATTAAATCTTTTTAAGATTTAAATTTTCTTATTATAATGCAATTTAAAAAGCAT
>NW_021853600.1:620055-673975 GCF_003651465.1 Formica exsecta | reverse complement strand
TATATATATATATATATATATATATATATATATATATATATATATATATATATATATATATATATATATATATATATATATATATATATATATATATATATATATATATATATATATATATATATATATATATATATATATATATATATATATATATATATATATATATATATATATATTCTGGTGACTGTAACTTTTATTCGATATATGTGCTATTGTATGATTTTCTTGTCAAACATCATATAATTTATTGTATAAAAAGTTCATTAATAAAATAATGTGATTTTGCATAAAAATTTAATCTATATACTGATAATATTATTTAATGCTTATACTATATATGTGTTGTAATGTTTTAATCATCTAATTGATGTACAACAATTATCTGTTTCTCATACTTATTTACGTGACGTAACGGCGAAATTAAAGATTATAATAATATGTATTTATAACATTGTACATATTTCTAGCTGTAATATGAAACAAAATACTTAAACACAATTGATGATTAGACATAAATTGTAATATTAATTTAAAATTATTAGTTTAATTTCTGATAGAATACGTAAACATATTTAATTAATTTCAATTGGTATATATAAAATCTTTGAAGAGGTTCAATAAAAGACAATCGCGAAAGAAAAGAAGAATAACTTGAAAAGAATAAATTTAACTAACATTTATACAACGTATAATTACGTAATTTGCAAAATATATTATTCTAAAATTTTTGATAATATCCTAAATTACTATCAAAAATATCACAAACATTATTTGATTATTCTGTCCAGCAGAACTAAATCTCGTCTTGTGAGATAATGGAGCGCATTGTCTGACATATTACGGAGTGTTACCACTGTGGCAGATCATTACTGCCTGGTGCACTAATAAATTAAGCATTTGCGTCAGTGTTTCTCAACTATAACGCAATATATGTAGCGTGCCCTGCTATGCTTACGAATAATTGTTTAAATAAATTTAGAACATTTATAATAACTTTACTAGAAAAAAAATACAAATAAGATTTAATTTCAAAATTTCGAGTAATCGATAAAGAAAAAAATTTATATCAAAATAAAGAACTTACTCAATATAAATTTAAATAAATTTTAGTAATATATTTCTAAGGTTGTTAGATAATATTTTATATTTAAAAATATTAAATAAAAATATTAAATTACACAAATTTAATTTAAGATATAACGATTAAGAAAGTTAAGAATTTTAGAAAATATACATATTTGATAAAAATGTATTAATATTAACCACAGGTTAATATTAATAACATTGCGGAAAATATTTACTTCTTTATATTGTAATTTATTAATAAATATAAAAATAAAATTTATTATTATTTATATTATCTAAGCACCTTTTGATTATATTACGATCGCTCGCTCTTTTCATTATTTAAATAAATTCCGGGTCATCCTTGCACAAGCTTTTTTTGATCTACGTGTAGCGATAGCAAATTTGCAACGGATCCTCAGCGCAGATCAACAGTCACAATACTGCAATACAGAAATAAGATGCAATAAAATAGATGAAATCAAGCGTAAAAATAAAATCCGTAACGCGTATAATTGATAGTAACAATAAAAACTAAATAAAAAATATTTATCAGCGCAAACAACATAATGTAATGTTTAAATCTAATTTGTTTAAAATAATTTAAACAAATAAAATCACATTCTTTTTATTATAATTTTTATATCTTTCCTTAAACATTTTAATTATTATTTATAACACCTCATTCGTAGTAAGCGACAAAAACTCCAAAATCAGTCTTAAATATTACTCTCAAACAAATAATTAAATCATTCTAAATATTATTACTTTAGTAATTTTTGATCTTTATAAAAAGCGAATAATTTTCCTCATAATTAATGCTTCAAGGGAGAAACTTTCTAACATAAAGAATTACATTTTCCTGATTATTGTAGGAGAAAGTAGGGTCAAACCGGGTAGGCGGGTCAAACCGGCTACTTCTGTTTCTTTTTTTTTTCAGCAACTAGCTTCATTTTCTCATAGCTTAAGGTCCACTAAAGGCTACTAATGGTCAGAAAAATTTTTTTTACTTTTTGATTTTTTTGTAGGAAGTCAAATCCAAAAAAGTACCCGATTTTACCCTACTTTTTCCTATATGTAGTTTCCAATAATCAATAATATCATCTAGATATTTTAGAAGATATAAAATAAAAGTGCAAGAAAACTAGGTAATAGAGAGTGACAAGTTTCCTCAATATCATTTTTATCATTGTTTTTATTAATTAAGCATTATGTAATTAAATTTCATATATCTTAAATCCACCTAACAAAATGATGAAAAAAAAATCTTTTCTTTCTTTTCATACATCTCAAATTTTAAGTTGGGATTTTCCTTCTATTAAAAAATATGAATATAATCTAGAATTCTTGGCAAATGAAATTACTAATTAAGTGAAACTTATCAAATAGATAATTAGCTGAAACTTTCAGCACAACTCGTGCAATACAATTTAATTAAGCTGCATTGAAAGTGTTTTAATGCGAAAGTATTTTAATCGAGACGTCTGAAATTGTTCAAATAAAAATAAATAGCGCGATAAAAATTTTGCGTACATTTACTTGAGATGATTATTTAACTTTTTAATACCTTTCTTCTAATGAAATATTGATAAGATTTTCCAGATTTACATGGCAATATTAATATTATAGTTAATATAATATAAAGTAATAGTTTATAAAAATATTTAATCGTGTGAAAAAAAAAGTTTAAAAATAAAATTGTTCAATCTAGTTTCTTGAAGCAAATTTTAGCATCTCTTACGGATCTCTACCGTCCGTAATGTTCACCACGGGTAACACAAATGCCTCTGATATATCATGAGGACATATGGTGAGGATTGAATTCGATACCTATATGCCCTTTTAATCTCTCTTTTAATTGCTATAGTTAGCTGCACCAAAAATACATCGGTTCTCATCATCCGGTAATTGCTCAACAAGGTGCAAGTAATTGAAGGGAGCCGCACTCGCGCCACAAATAATTATATTCATGTAAGCCGTAAGGAGTCATAATTGTCATCCACCGCCGTAGATCGTTTCTCCTTATACGTCGTATTCCAAAATATTCCATTCACACCGACTCTTCATCTTCATTCTACCGTTTCGATCTGACGCTGCCTTTCTTCACGGATCTGTCATTTCCGCGAGAACGCAGACGATAATTTCGCCGCGGACTGTTACCTGCGCGTGACACATGTCACGAGCGTGCCGTGTTTAATTAGCCATTATAATTAATACAATTGCCCATCGTCTATCAAACCAGCAGCCCGTATATGTATGATCGATATTAATTTAATGTTATTTGAGTACAAGTATCGTACGCGATCTACTTTGACTTTTATATTTAATAAAGTAAATTAAGTTAGCAGTGCCTGCTTTAAATACCGTGTATAAATTTAGGAAATTTTGAATATTCATAATATATATAATAAATATTATGCTATAAATTCTTTGAATTAAATTTATATATGTATATAAAGAAAAATTTATTTTAAAGCAAAATATTGTGTGCCAAAATATGTAATCTGAAAAAAAGAAATAAACTTTTTAATAAGAAAAGTTCTACTTTCTTTAAATTAAGAAATTTATCTAAATTAACATATCTCTGTATATACATATAATGACCATCTAAAAACTCGCTGTAAAATCCAATCAAGCTAGTGTACATTGCATTCTGATACTATATCAGACTGCATTTTGCTCTTGACAGTCGTTTTACAAACTGAAAATATTGTAAATAAGGGGGTGAAAGTTATTGCCCGATTTAAAAGCCAAATGCAATCTAATATGGCTGCATCTGGGATCTAAATGGAAATGCATCGGATATTCACACGCAGCTCACTGATTTGTGCACTTTCGATGGCAATCGAATCAGTGGGCACGTTACTTAACGATCTATCGTAGTCGTGTTTGCCATGGTTGTTAACGAGATCCCTTCATTTGCGTAATTAACTATCGACTTTCTGTCGCCAGCGCAGTTAACGAGCGTCCCACCGATCGTTAATGGATTCCAGATAACGTAGGTGGATTCTAAGGAGGAGCGGCTAAACAATTATTATACTTGGCGCAAATTGTCAGTCATCCATAGTATAGTCAGTTACATACAATCTTATAAAATATGGCCGAACTTAATATAAATAGGAAATCATTAAAAATACTTAAAACTATTATCTTTTTCTATAAGTTGCTGCACAATCATGATTTTATGTTATATAAATATTTATTAGAATAACTGCATAGATTGTCTAGTAAATTATATTTATATCTTAGATATATGTGTAATCTTAAATAAAAAAAGAGAAAAAGAATAATATGTAATATTAAAATTTTTACATATAAATATGTAAATTGTTAAATATATACATATATGTCTAATTGTTTATTTTTTAAGTTTAATCTTTTCAATTATTATTGGTAATGTCATATTTAACTATATACATAATAAAAATAATTCTTAAAATACTTGAAAGAATTTATAACTTGTCTTTTTTGTTTAACTTCTTACTAATCTTCTACTTTTAATAAAAAAGTAACTATTACTACAAAGTACTAACACAGTAATGTAAAATACAACGGGGTTTATTGCTCACTACTTGCAAAATTATATAGTAAAATTATGTAATATAGCAAGATTATGTAATGAAATAATGAAAAAATTTTAATTATGTTATTTTTTCACAGATCATTTATCCCTCCGTTATTTACAATTCGTATACACAAATTATTTTAACATTTGTTACTAACTTCAAAATTTTCACAGGACTTAATAACTTGTATCAAATATAAGAAAAATGTTCTAGATTATTTATTATACATGTAAAACCCCTACATTTAATTAACTTACAATTAGCTGACAGCATCGAAGAATGATATCGATAATGTCAAATGTTTTAATATTGAAACTTTCTAATGAATGGGTTAAAGAGTTGCTCGTTACGTTCAAAACTCTAAATTGCAAAAGCTAGCTATACAAGTTATGGCAAGTTTATCCGCACCTCTTTAGATGCAGACTCTCTTTGAGATTTTAGAACTTAAAATTATTATTCTTTTAACAAAAAATTGAATATTATTAGTTAATTATGTTTTTTTATTAAATTTAAATAACATGGTTATGTTATAATTATTTTATTTGCATTAATCATCTTAGTAATTAAAAATTAAGCCTAATTAATTAATTAATTAACTAAACTTATTTTTTTATTAATTAATTAACTTAATTAAATTCTTGAAATAAAGACCATTTAAAATAAATAAAATAATTAAATTATCTATTCTTGCCCAAAAAAAAAAAATTATACTCATAAAACTAAATACGTCAAGTCCTCAATTTCCAATTTGATTAGAAAAATATAGCTTGCTGCGGCATTAAAATAGTCCTTTCGTTTAATTCGGCTTTTAGTTTTTTGGTTTTTTTTCATTAAACGAAGAAACACTAAGCTTAAGATACATTTAAATAAACTGTGCTCAATTAAAAATGCACAACAATGCGACCAGTAAAAGAGAGCAAATTAATTTCGGAGATATTAACAAATAAATACGAATGTGATTGCCAATGTATCGTGCTCTCAAAATAACAGAATAAATGATGGATAGAAACTTGACGCATAGAGCTCTCTGATATTTATGCAAATCGAGCATAAATGAAATTCAACGATATCCGTTTTAATTGTTGGAAACGTAGTATCGCTTTCCAGAAAAGATAAACTCAAACTATAAATTATAATTTATTACCTGCGTGTGTATGTTCTTTCATTCTATGCTCTATGTTCTAATATAATTTTATGTTTAATTCGATAAATAGAATCTAATAACGATAAAAAAACTGTAAAAAATATCACATCTATAATTTTTATTTTATAAGATGATGTGTTAAATATAAATATGAATCTTTTAATTTATTTTTGTAAGTATCTTTGGATTTCTTTGTTTGTTTATTTCTGATGTCTCCTAATTTACGGAATTATACAAGAACAAGGAGATCTTTCATTGCCAGCTATAAAAAATTCTTACAAAGATTATTGAAGTTTTTGTTGATGAACATAATATTAGTAATAAACATAAAACATTGGCAATAAATCAGCATTAAATAAATATTAGTTTTCTCTCTCTTTATCTAATTATTCTTAAAATTATATGTCTCGTCATTTATCTTCCGTTTAGCTCCGCTATTTTTTTTTTTTGTTTATGTTTCCTACAAACGATGCAAAAGAATAATATCTAATAATTATTATCATAATATTCGGAAGGTAATTTTCAAATTTCGAATACAAATACAAGAAGCAAAGCGACAATAAAATGCAGTTATAAATACGAATATTGATTTATCCTTTATGCAAGTTCTTTTAATTCTTCCTCTAATTTTTGTTGAAATAAGAATCTTGGTTTCTCACAGAAAAACTAATGGGGTTTACAGTAAAATTGAGCTGGAAATATGAATTTTAGTTTATTTTCTCTTTAAGTAAGGCATGGAAGCTACCGAAAATGGACAACACCTTTGGCTAAAACGTCTTCATTTCTAATTACAATCGCCGGAAATTAGAATATTGCAATTTCTCTCCAGACGCTTTAATTAAAAATATTATTATCGTTGGATATATCAACATTCTGCCAGGCCGTCGTTGCACAAATATCCGACGAGTTTACATCCCAGAGTCTGCACATTCGAATATCGCTATGTAAATCCCTTCGAGATAATGATAATTACAAAACAAAAGAATTTTACACAAATGCAAAATAAGAATAAATTCTACGGCGATTATGTGATTGTATTATAACGTATGCTATTACATTTATATATAACCAGTTTCGCTTATATAATTGCTATAAAATATAAAACTTACTTTTAACAATATGCACAATATTTACATACTGCTTGCAATAATATAGTTTATAACAATATTAAAATTTATAAATTATTAATAGCATGCTTAACGACATTCGGTGCATTAAAAATTTAGATCTTTGAGTTCTTTAAGTAATGGTTATTTGAGTATTGGTACTTCGAATTATTCTCAGCTCAAACGCCTGAGTAACAATATCGACGGCCCAGCTCATGCGGCGCATTTCTTGAATTTCGATTCGCATCCATTTTTATAAATCTAAAAATTGTACATCGAAAACAATATTGTACAAGGGATCGATCAAGAGCGAATTTATCCCTATCTCCTAATATTAATTTTAATTTTCATTTGCGAATGCGAAAAGTCAAAGCTCCACCGCTCATTACCGATAAATATCTCGAGCGTCAGTTGCAGACGTCATTATGATATTTCACTTCGTTTATATTTACTACATGCCAATTATGATAATATATAGTACAAAATTGCAGTACGCGTTATACATACATAGAAATAGTGAAATTATAGGAAAAAAATGAGATATCTTATATTAATTAATTTTTTTACATTAAGATTTTTTGTTAAATTTCGCTAAACACAGTTTCTTTAATTATTCTAAAATTATACTACGTACAGCCCGATGCAATTAACCACTTCATCAACTCTTTGTAGACCGTGGGAAGCTAGCTTTCCCATTATTACAACAGCGTATCATTTTGTACATTAATACTAATTATTGTAATAATTTAGTCGTTTAATTAGACATTATTTCAAGTAATTGTATTAAACAAGTAAATGAGAATAATCTTTTTCATGGATCTATGATTCACGCGCAAAGATTTCATAAATCTTATGAACACGCCGGTGGACTCCGCGGCCATCGACACTTCTGAAACGGATCAAGAAAATATACAGGATGTCTCTTACTTTATCATTAGAAAATATTTTTAATAACTCTTTAATAAATTAAAAATAGATTTTTCATATATTTATTGAAATCTCATTCACTAGAATTGCTTCACATGTCTAATATCATGCGGCAATTAAATTTTTAATTTAATTTCTCTGTCAAGAAAGAAAGAAAGAGAAAGAACGATAAAATTGTATTCAAATTTTAAAAAAAGATATTTTAAATTATAACTCTGTATTGATCAAAAAACTGACGTTAAAATAATTTCTAGGTTTAATGAGGCATCCTTAATAAAAAAGCAGTGCGCGCATTTATTTCAGCGCCGGTCGTGTCGCGTCTGAACGAGTCGTAATCTCCTGATTTAATTAGTCTGACCTGAGAAATATGCGATGCAAGCTCTGTTGTACCGCACATACGAGTGAGTGTTATATTTACGTAAAAAGACGTGTGTATGTACGTCAGCATTCACTTCTTGTAACGTGCACAGAATATGTAAGCTAATAATTGAAAAGCCAACTAAACAAAATAATTATATCATATAAATTTGCGAAAATTCAATTATTAAATTAATAATTATATAATATAGAAGAATAACATGTTAAAGAAAACTAAATTAAATTAAATTAAATCGTAATTTGTCTAAAATATCAACGCTATGTAAAAACATTTAAAAATATTTCTAACAATTTCATTTACTTGGCTTTTCAAACAAGCAATCAAGTCTCAAAATATGTCCAATTGTATCTATTTATAAACAATACAGAAGGATTATTAAAACTAATAGAAAAATTGTATAATAATAGTATTTGCAATATATTAAATAACATAGCAAATCATTTATAATAATGAAAATTATGTTAAAATATCATGTAAAATATCTTGATATTCGATTTGAAAACATCTCGATTGATACAATCCCCTTCAGTATATCTTATTCAATATAATAACATATTGTATAAAAATCCTATTCAGCTTAATATTGTATTATGTAGCAAATCTGTGAATATATGGATTTTTCGAGGAATTCTCCGATTGATCGAACAATTTTGGGAACTTGATTGCTTAATTGATATAGTAATTTGTCATGCGCCGAGCGTCAACGCAATTATCGGCATCTGTCGAGACTCGACGAGATCGTGGACGGTGTCCTGCTCAAGAAAAAAAAAGGAGAAATAATCGTGCACTTGTACGGTAAAGAATCAACGCCTAGAATAAAGTGATCTTCGCCGCTTTGTTGCTCTCTGTCGCTTTTTAAATGCCCCGAATCTCGCGAGTTCTCCACAGAATTAAAAAATAACGTGGAAATTTTGCGTAAGTATGTCTCGCACGATCAGTAATTATATCGCAATTATCCCAGATATATCCGCGACATATATGATAATTTCCCTGCATAATTTCTTTTTTATTTAACGATACTATACGAAATTATTGCCATGAGACATTTATAATATATAATTCTTATCTGTTTGTCATGATCGCACAAGAGTTTTTTTGCGCACTAGTTTATCTCCATTATTAAGCGAAAATGATTTGATTTTTGCTGTCCCCCGGAAAAGTTTTTAACGTCAAGAGATTAATTATATCATCGATTTCGTGAAACATGCTATAGATAGAATATACTAATGACAAATTGATTATTGTAGTACTGATCGTGCAAGAAAGATATAATTTTAATCATTACGAATTCGTGTTGCTCAGCAGCAAGTCGGCAATTTAAATAGAATTTTAATGAAGATGTAAAATGTATGTTTCACAAACTCTATATAGATTCATCCGTCTCTAAGACAAAAATCTAATCGTTTTATATGTATATCATACATGTAACATTGAAATCTAAATCTTTAAGTGCAAGATATTAAAAAAAAAAATTGAAATAGTTTAAGATTACAAACTTTTAATTAAAAGATGTTTTAACTTCTCATTACACTTTCTCTTTTTCCTTTTTTCTTTAGAAACGCAGTAGCATTTCATGGAAAGTAGATGACAAATATTTAAGAAATATATTACAACTATACATAAAATTTTTTTTTTTAGAATTTTTTAGAATAGTTTTCACGTCTTCTTTTTTAATTAAGATCGCAAATGCAGCTCCGGCATATTTTTAATATCAAAATATGCATATTTATCGTTTCAAAAACTTCCCACTGAGCGACGTGCATTCGTTATATCTTTCGATCCTCCGACATTTTATATCTTCAACGATACATAGATCAAAACTTGTCTAGATATTTCCTCCCTCCAAATAAATTCACAAAGGCTTGGAGCGGCGAAAAGAAACGAAAGGAAAAACTTCTGACGAGTGCGCATTTTTCTTATACTCTTCATCCTAATATCCTTATTAAAATTATTACGTTGCTTCGGAAAATATTGGCAGTACGGTAGTAAGTTGTGAAAGACTCATTTTTATCTTCGGTCTGCTTCAGTATTGTTGCTTTTGTTGTTCCTGCTCCTTTTAGACTTGCTGTTGCCATTTACAGTAGCGTTATTGTAGTCATACTACTCGCTGTTTATTCACACAATTCTTTTCATTTTTTCTTCTCGTTATGCGCCAATAAAATAATGTATCGCGAATTTGTAGAATATATTATTTAATTTTAAATTGAAGTAAAATTGTCTTTGTTTTGTATTTTTTTTTTAAAGATAAATATTACAAAATTGAAGCTAATTATTAGTTTGATGGCACAAATGTCTACGTGTATAAGAATACGAAAGTATAAACATCTATATAAGAACCAAAAACAAACTAAGTTTTTCTTCAGAAATTTATTACAGATATGTCAAAACGTACTTCCTCCAAGAAATAAGATGAAACAACAAAGAACAATGTAATAGCATCCTATTTAGATCAAAATTTTAATTCTTACATTAAAAGAGAAGGCGACATGTAATTGCAAATACTTTCGCGAAATTCCTGAAATTCGCGAAATTTTATCTTGGCGCGTTAGTTTTACACACGCGCGCACACACACATACACACACGAACAAGCACGCACACGCGCTACGAGTCACAACATCAACGAAAGTCTCTATTCAATCTTTTTATTCTTAATTGCACGCTTAAATTACTTACGAATTATTTATTGATTACAGGCTAGCTCACAGGACGATCAACTGCATCGCGACGCGCCGCGTCGTCGATCTCTCTGATGTCATATATAAACTATGTTACGTGTTAATTAAATTAATTAAAGTAATTCAATATTCTCTCCTGACATCGATTTATGAGAAAATTCATCCCAGGTGCATCAAATAGATCGCTTAATAGATTAAAATTACAATATATACACATATAACAGCATCGAAAATAATCTCCAAAAATAAAATGCCTGTGAAAGATTAATCTAAATTACAATAAACATATAACATCAATGAAGAAATTACGTTAACATAATAAATTTTATTAACATAATGCTTGAATTTTTATATCCAATTTTCATTAAGCAAACATCATGCAGATAATATGATAATACAATTGAACATTATATCATTATAAATTTATTTAAAAATTGAGAAATATGTAAATGTATGTGTGATATTAAAGGACGGTTGTTCAGCACATTTCAAAGCTCAGAAGTAACTTGTTCATAAGTTTGGCACACACGCAGGAAAAGTACACGATGTATGTCCCGCGAATAAATTAATTATTGATGAAAATGCAGGCGAAAACGCGCACGTGCGCGATCGTCCATGACGAATGAAGTGAATTATTAACAGCTAATCTTGAAAAAAAATTTCATGTGACGATTTTTGCGATATCTTTTTTCCATTTGACTCGCGCTTTTGCCGTTCCTTAATTAAACTGCTGCCTTTTTTCGACACTATCTCAAATATAACCGGTACTCCTTGAACAACGAGAGACCGGTTGCATTATGTATTTATTAATTTCTTCATTTATTAATCTCATTTTTGTGTGTGTATGCATATATATATATATATATATATATACACATACATACATACATATGAAGAAGAAAAGCGCTGAATAAAGATATCTTTTATACAGAGTTGGGAGTTATCTGCTTCGCCTATTTGTAACTACTGTCCATCCATCGTCTTCTTGTTGATTTTTATCCACATCCATATCTTCATCCGAGCTGCTATCCTGTTGTACTGGCAAAGGACGAGTAGATCGAATAGGTCGTTCACAGTTAAGCCAAGGCTGTAGCGGTGGTAATTTCTCAAGTTCCGTTTTTGCTGTGGATTCATTGCCCTCTATGCAATATACATACATTTTTTTTAAACACTTGTTTGGTTTCTCACACACTCAGGCACACTTTCTAGTACGGAACAATTTAGAATTTATTTTATTGCGCGATGCAAGGGTGCTGCAAGTAGATGTGAGTGTGTTATCGCAATGAGTGAGTGCACTCTTCACGTACGTGTATCGTGTGTGTTCGTGTATATCATAGACTCATATGTTTATTTCTTCCTTCATATTTACGTTATATAATATAATCTTTTTTCTATACATATTTATATATATTCTTTCCGTTAATCTTCTGTTTAAAAGGGCGAATCACATCATTAATTACAAAGATTTATTACAGACAGGCTGTGCATTCTTCTCTCCTCTCTCCTTTCTAGACTCCGCAAATATTTACATCACATTACATTATTGTTAAACAATTTCTGTTGTTCAAACACAATGTCTTTATTTTCCTTCTCTTCATTTTTTTTCGGCATATCTGGTTGCATCAGTCAATCGTCCGCGGTGCTATAGAATCATGTAACTTCATATAACTCTTATTTTCTTTTTGTGAAGTTTACTTGATATGATGTTTTTTAATAACCTCATATAATGCATTTATTCCGATAGTCGATAATATTGCTTGTAATACCATAAATATTACAACGCGTTATAATGCTTTGCTATAATGCCTTAAAAATTTTATTGAATTGGCCATAAAATAGTCGTAAAATAAATAATTTAATTCACAAAGATAAATCAATATATTAAACGGAGAACTGTAAAAATTTCATCCGCTTAAAGCAATTTTAATATTGTATATATATATATATACACAATATATATACATCGTGAGACCAATCGGAATTATATTTAAAATATTACTCTCTCTCTCTCTCTCTCTCTCTCTCTCTCTCTCTCTCTCTCTCTCTCTCTCTCTCTCTCTCTCTCTCTCTCTCTCTCTCTCTCTCTCTCTCTCTCTCTCTCTCTCTCTCTCTCTCTCTCTCTCTCTCTCTCTCTCTCTCTCTCTCTCTCTCTCTCTCTCTCTCTCTCTCTCTCTCTCTCTCTCTCTCTCTCTCTCTCTCTCTCTCTCTCTCTCTCTCTCTCTCTCTCTCTCTCTCTCTCTCTCTCTCTCTCTCTCTCTCTCTCTCTCTCTCTCTCTCTCTCTCTCTCTCTCTCTCTCTCTCTCTCTCTCTCTCTCTCTCTCTCTCTCTCTCTCTCTCTCTCTCTCTCTCTCTCTCTCTCTCTCTCTCTCTCTCTCTCTCTCTCTCTCTCTCTCTCTCTCTCTCTCTCTCTCTCTCTCTCTCTCTCTCTCTCTCTCTCTCTCTCTCTCTCTCTCTCTCTCTCTTTCTCTCTCTTTCTCTTTCTCTCAAAGAAACAGAATAAAATAAATAAAAGATACTTTTTATTTTCCATAAAATAGCGCTCAGAGCAAGTTTGTTTCATGAATAGCAAAAGAAAGCGGACGATCGATCGCTACAGCCGAGCAACGCTATGATAACGTCGTAATAAATGATCGAACGAGGTATCTCGTTTTAATTAATTACTGCTTAAGAGTCTCGCGATCGACTAAAGTCGGCCACGAAGCTTTGAAAGAACGAGGGCATCATCTTAAGTTAGAATATAAAGGTACGTAGGTCCCTACCATTTTTACATCGACTCGTTAACCACATCTCGACTATATCGCGTCAAACCGTCTTGCCAATAATGTTCACTTCGTGTTAATCTATATAAAAAACATAAACATATTTAAGAAAAAATATTGTTGCAAGAGATACACAATAAAGCAATATTTATGTCACACACACACACACACACACACACACACACACACACACACACACACACATACAGACACATATTTCATTCATTCTTAAATATTTTTTAAATATATAAAAGACAAAACAAAATATATATGAAAAAGACGAAAAAAGTATACAAATCTCACTAGAAAAAAATAACAACGTGACAACAATTTCTGCAATTTATTTATTTAAGAAAGCGTATCAGTTGTTTTATATATATATATTATATATTGATCTCTTTCTTTTTCTCTTTCTCTGTTGCAAAATAATTGTTTGTTTAAATTACATAATTTGACCTCGAATACGTAATGAAAAAAATAAATAAATCAAAGTAATTTTATTTGTCGAAATAATGAAATTCTTCGTAACTTCTCTTCCATAATTAAAAGCAGCAATCATAATAAATTACATTTGGTTTCGATAACTTTATATTAATTAATGTCTCCGCGCCTTTCATTTTTGAATTTTTGATATGTTCTGTCTCTCTGTCTCCTGATTTCGTACTGATCTCTTTGGTTTTTATTATCATAATTTTTATCATAATATGTGTGTGAAATAAATAACACTATACTATTAAAAACTCTTCCGTTAAATCATTAAACAATAATAATTTTTTTCTAAAAAATTGTGTAATAAACAATGAAATTTTATATAAGAATGTATATGTATTTACAGAAATATATTAATATTAATAAAAATGATGTTCAAAAATAATAAATAGCGAAATATAGATGCGTAATGTGTGCAATAAACATTTAATTATAATATAATATTCAAATAATATTTTAATCATATACGTATATTCGAGATTATCAAAATGTTTAAAATAACATAATACAAATTATTAAATTTGTTTGATTAACTTCAACGATTAGTATTTATATGATATACGTATACAGTTTCATAATTGTATGCCCTGCATGTAATTCATACAATACATATTAGAACTCATTGAATTCATATATAGTGCTAGAGATTGGTACTTGTGTGTGAGAGAGTTTTATTCTCTAAGAATTCTCTCGACTGTAATATTATATACTGTAACCAATTAAGATAAAATGTTTTATTTTCTGGAAATAATTTCGGAATATAAAACCATGAAATAAACGCCTAAATACATATTTTTCTTCTCTTGATCGCTAAATGGATGCCTGATCTGAAATGTATTTGTCTGAATTGTAATTATGCAAAAAAACATCATATAATACAAATTCTTTAATACAAAGACAATAAAAGAATCAAACAACTGCATATAGAACTAACAATAAGTATGAGCTTCAGCTTAGCACCGATTATTAATATGTATTCATAACTGTTATAATAATCATTAAAAATCGTGAAGTAACATCGTCACTAATGTGCAAATAAACTTCTAATCTTGACTAATTAATAAATCCTTGATTATTTAAATAATTACAATTAACGGTATGCGCCTTTTCTTTCCCTTCAAGAATCTTAATTAAGAAAGAACATTATTTATAGAACGGTCTGACACGAAATAGTAGTGCAAAATTTTCGAGAACACGACCCCACACGAACAAATCCCGTATAATTCGCGACCCTAATTGCAATCGCTCAGCCACACCTGGTTACCCATTTCGCGAACCCGTCTCTCGCTGCTGGCGTAAATTAAACGGTAAATCGGCACGACTTTCCGTAGGAAAGACTCGACGTTCTCTTCTCCATACAGAAATCCATCCGATATGCGACTGCAACGAGGACATGTTAACATGAGATGTTTTTTCTGTTAAACGAAAATCTGCGAGACGACGCAAATCCTGATAGGATTATTATCACAGAGGATAAACCGCGCGTCGATCCTCATGCTTCGATAACAATCAATCCGCGGCGGAATAGATCGCGAAAGAACATCCACGATAATCTGGATCTTCCTTGTAGATCCTCCATGAATCCCGTCGAGTAACGAACGATCGCCACATCCTCTGAGGAGCGAATCAATCGCGAATAGAATGCTGTTGAACCTGATGATGATCTTCACCTCGCGTGGCATCGATGCGAACAATTTATTTTTATTACTGGAATTAAAAGGCGCGAGAAGTTCATAGCCACATAATTGTACGAGTTCGAATTAATATTAAATATTTGTATGTGTGTGTGTGTGTATATATATATATTGCAGGCTTTTTACAAAAAGACTTAGCTTTTTATAAAGCGTCGAAAAACTGGTTTTTTATAAGCCAGTTTTAAAAGCCTAGATATTTTAAAAAGCCTACGTTGATTGTAAAAAAGTTGAATTTATATAAAGCCTACAAAATATATGAATGAAAATATATATGTCACTGCATATTGATTAGGCAGTAATTGTCAAGCCTGAAATTGAAGCAAAACATTCGCTTCGCAAAAGATACATAGCGATTGTATGATGATTGAAATTGTGTAAGAGATAGTTATCTTAATTAATTACTACTTGTAATTATAATAACGCACAACAATTTACGCAAAGGAAAAAGATTCCATCGAATAAATAAAAGAAAAAATATGCCATCAAGAAGAAAAAATATTGTAGACAAAAAAAGATATTTATATGTAATTGCTTTTTAAAACAATGCATCTACGTGAGAAGAATGCAAGAGATTTACGTATAAATTTAGCCACTTCACCAAATTCAAGACACGTAGACTTTTTCAATTATCCAATTCACTTGTAGGATGCATGTCACTAGAAATTTGTCCACGATTCACCGGAGGAGATTGCTTTGTCGTAGCTCGATTCAGCGAGCATCTACGACGAAACTAGGCCGCGTCGTGAAAAGCCGACGTAAATCCGAAAAAATTGCCTGCACTCAGGGTTCATCCGGCGACCTCGAATCTCGAACCGCGAATGGCCTGTCCTCGGCTTTGCACCGTATTTCAAGGCGGCAAACGAAGTGAAAGTAATCTCGGAAAATTGTCTTATACTCGCCGACCGATCATAAATCACCTTTCCTCTTGACTAGTCCCGATCGTCAATCCGCT
The DNA here is from genome assembly GCF_003651465.1 of Formica exsecta. Lineage (NCBI taxonomy): Eukaryota > Metazoa > Arthropoda > Insecta > Hymenoptera > Formicidae > Formica > Formica exsecta. The sequence goes on along the minus strand of NW_021853600.1, from coordinate 657,215 downwards.
TTCGAACGATTCGATTGGTTTACTTTTCGGCATGATCTCCTCGTAATAGAAAAAAAAGGAGAGGTTGCTTTTTCCTGAATGCGGCAAAGGTTAAAAATAAGAAACTCTTTATGAGAAACACACAAATTTTGTACGCGCATCGTTACTATAAATTACAGAAAATGTTTTAATATTTATTAACAAATTTAAAGTACTTCAAAATTATTGACTATATATTAAAGTTGTTATATATACGTCAAAGTTGTATAAAGAAGAATGATTAAAAAATATTAGGAAACTATCCGTCTATCGTAAAAAACTAATGCCGTCATTTTTTAAATGAATAAATCAACTCCGATTCTGACTATAAAACTGGAGTGACTTTATTTAAATTTCAATCATCATACCTCAAGTTTCTCAAGCTATAGAAATTGATTCATATATATTCAAGGGTAGTAGTGCGAATCGCCGGAAGTAAATGCGAGTAGATTTTGTAAGCAGAACTAATGGCGCGTGAATTCAACGATATACTTGCAATCACGATGCACGTAATTTATCGTGGTTGTGCTAGTGAGCATCATAGCTCGAGAGTATATTCAACACAAATCGATCCTATCTGAAGCTCCATATATTTACAGTAGCAACAAAAAGCGGCATAATCCCTCTCTCTCTCTTTCTCCCTTTCTTAAAAGTTATTTATAAAATAAATCTTTTCAAAATAATAGTTTTTTTACTAAATAATTAAAACTTAAAACTTTTAATTTAATTATAAATGTTTAACTTTAAAGACTTTGTCATATATATTTATGTATATATATTTCAAATAGAAAAATATACAGAAATTTAATTATTAGTATTTAATTATTTAAATCAAAGCTTTTAATTAAAGTTCGAATTAAATTTATCAAATTATTTTTTAAATAAATTTTACATAAAAATTAGAATAAATGCAAATTTTGAATAAACAGACGATCGCGATATCACTTACAGAACTTCCGAAACATGCGAAACAAAAATGCGCAGCACGGGTTAACAAGATCCACGACTACTTCCGGTGGTTCGCGCTGCGCCCTTTAAAGATCGTGATTGATGGCTCACCGTTGCTTCGACCGTAGTCGACCGTGGTTCGTTCATCGGGTTCAGCAAGCACAGGTGTGGAGGAGGACGGCGGTGAGTTTATAGGTGAATGGTGGTGTGATAATGCATGATTAACGCATTATCACACACAGACGATCGTGATCGGTTCTCGTGATCGTCGCGATTCAAACGGTCTCCGATACCGGGAGCGGTGGTTGCCCACCGGAAGTAGTCATGACGGGCGCGGTGTTGGCGGTGTTGGTGGGGGCCGGAAGTGGCTGTAGGACCTGCATGTCGCAGATGTGCGAATCGCGCTTCTTTAGGTCCTGGAACAAGTGGCATTTCGAACATGTTTGAATTTTCTCCTTCTGTCGCTCTTCCTCTCATTGCTATTCTTTATTGCCATTTCGCGCTCCCTTTCTCTCTCTCTCTCTCTCTCTCTCTCTCTCTCTCTCTCTCTCTCTCTCTCTCTCTCTCTCTTTCTCTCTATTTTTCTATCTCTCTTTCTCACTTTCTCACTTATTTTCTCTCACACTTTCTCGCTTACACTTGCATTTTCGCTACTTTTATTCTAGCTCTCAATCGTTCTCTAGCTTCTAATCTCTAGATCCAGACTAAGCAAGTACGTACATTATGTCTACCCCTTTCTCTTTCTTCCTCTCTCTCTCTCTTTCTTTCTCTCTTTTTCTCTTTGCTCCTCGTCCTCCTCGGGAAAGAAATGCTCCTTGATGCTGTAATTGAGCTGAGATGTCAATCGTGTGAAATTACATTCCGATTTTGAGAGTCAAGAGTCTTTGGTGATCTACGGATCTACGGATGATCGACTTTGAACGATCCTCGAGCTCGCAGGATGTATATAAATCTCCCGAGGACGAGAGGCTCGGGAAAAGTTTTGGATGTCTTCCGTCCCAAAAAGACAGAAAAACGAAGAGAGATCGAGAAATGAGAATGTAGGAAATGAGACGAAGAAAGAATTACGCGTGCATTAAGAGAAACATGCGACGAATGAGAAAGAGATATAACGAGCAGGAGCAATCGAGAGGAAATCAAGATACGAAACAAATAACGACACATTACACAATAAGAAAGATAACAACAACAATTACAACAACAATAACAAGAACAAGTCAAACATTCCATTACATGTAAAACACGAAGGTAAAAGGAAGCAAACGACGCACACAGGGCCGAATCAAGACACTTTGCGTGGTAATACAGCATGTATGTTCGATTTGCTTACTTGATATATGCACATGTATTGTTCAAATTAACTTAAACCCGCAGTTTAAGCCACTATGAACTATATAATTATTCTTCTGCTCGCGAAAATAACGTAGATTTAATTTATAGATTAATTATAATGGCCAATATACATATGTCTCTTCTTCTAAACAAAAATCTTAATTATAAAGATAAAGATATAATTATATATATATAATATATACAGCAACGCTGTATTGAGAGATGATTTATAAAAAGCAATATAAGGATATGTATATCTTGTGTATACATATTTTAATAAAGTCATAATTAAATCACGTTAAATTATAAAGAGTTAAGAATAAAATATTACCAAACTCGTTTCGCAGATTAATATGCTTAAAAATCCTGTTTTTTGTTGAAATTTAAACGTAAAGTGATACTTAAAAAAGACGTGCAATGTATAAAAATGTATACAGGTTTTAAAAAAAATAGAACATGCAATAAATTTCTGCTTAAAATATAATCGTAACTTTTAAATGTGATTATAAATTACCATGCTCGCATTTTGTTTTTCTTTAAAGATTGTAATTATATTAGAATTATACTAATATAAAACGGAATATAATTGTAATCTCTTATTGTATACAATAATAGTCAAAGAAAACTGTAATATCTTTTTAGAAATAAAAATTCTCTGCAGGATATCGGCCTGCAGGATAAAAGGATCGCGAGAGATCCTTATGACAGCCGCATGCGAAGTGCGTTATAAGTCTTACAAGCGCAAATTGTAAATTAAATAGTCGTGATATCGCAGCGTAACAGTCACAACAAGCAATCGTCATACTTTACATTTTCCTAAGTTGAGTTTACAATTTATCCTGGCAGCATGATCCTTTCAAACGTTTATTACCAAACTTTATTGCAATAATCGCACGGCTATTGTATTGCACTTAACCAATGTAACTTTCTACGATACGTCTTTCGTGATTAATAACAGCCCAGATCTGTCTTATCCGAGTTTAATTATACTATTAGTAATTGCGCAGTGTAGTGGTAATCGTAAATCGATTTTGCAATTAGTAGCGTGAATGTGCCAAGATAACGATCGATTGGAGGAAGATAAAATAGAACGTAGTCAATTACCGCACGATTCATTCTTGTCTTATTTTATCTATCAAATGAAATTTGCGGAAAATTTATGTAGATGTTTAATTAAAATTTTTATAGAAATTTTAGATATATCTATACGTAACTTTAGAACACACTTAAAAAATCATGAAACATTTAAAAATTTCAAAGATTCTCGCAAAATTGCTTGTTTTGAAAAACAAGAAAGTAAATTTCTCTTTGGAAATTTAATAAAAGCTGAAACATACAAGAATTTAAAAAAAGTAAAAAAATTATTTTTTGTTCTTTTGCTTTCTCATAGAGGAAGCTTTGTTTTCGTGACAAAATTTTTTTCCAATTTTCTATGCCAATGTGTTTAGAACGTCTTTGTTCTAAAACGTCGAAAAATCATATTTTTTAAAAATATCTGTATATATGTATGTATGTATGTATGTATATATGCATGTAATGAAACATTTAAAAATTTCAAAGATTCTCGCAAAATTGCTTGTTTTGAAAAACAAGAAAGTAAATTTCTCTTTGGAAATTTAATAAAAGCTGAAACATACAAGAATTTAAAAAAAGTAAAAAAATTATTTTTTGTTCTTTTGCTTTCTCATAGAGGAAGCTTTGTTTTCGTGACAAAATTTTTTTCCAATTTTCTATGCCAATGTGTTTAGAACGTCTTTGTTCTAAAACGTCGAAAAATCATATTTTTTATGTATGTATGTATGTATGTATGTATGTATGTATGTATATATGTATGTATGTATACGTATGAACCCTTACCAATTCTCATCAAATTCAATATCAACCATCCTTTAATGATACTCTATCCATAAAATGAATAGAGTATCATTAAAGTTTGGTATTGAATTTGGAGAGGATCGGTGAAAGGATTCATTTTTTATAAAATTTTGAATTGTTTGAGAAATATTTGTACACGCTTTAACTTTTGCAAATTTTGAGATATCTTCCTCTATGAGGCAGCCAAAATTGAAAAAATCGCTTAAAGGAATTTAAGTTTTGTGAGTGAAATAAAATGATGAGGAAGCAATATGTAAGTTTCTAATTTGCACAATTTTCATCTTGTTTTTATTGTTATATTTTTATTTTTGATTTCTAATGTAATCACATTTTGTTTTAACAAACAAAAGCAATTTTATTAATTAACTCTCGCATATTAAAAAATTAATATCTTTTTTTCTGTTTTATATTTTAAGTTATGACAAAACAAGTATAATATGTATAATATGTAAATTAATATACACCCATCAAGAATTAAGCTATAACATACATATATGCACATCAATTAATACTGTGAAACTCTATATTTAATTTTATAATTTTAACATAATCTATATATTACATTATTTTTATATTACATCGTGCCTCCTAAGATGGAATTCAAATAGAAAATTAAAACATTGGATATATATATATATGTCATACGTCATATCTTATTCTCAGCTTTATGCCAATTTCATACATACTTTCTTAGAATCGCAAGCTAAAAATATTTAAGAATATCCTGCACGCGCGTGGCATCTCAAGATTTGTGCAATATATATGCAATAGATATTTTTATATCCTTATGAATATTGAAATATCATTGCAATATGCAAATTTCTGGATATCTGTTACCGTTGATTATTATTCTTCAAAACACATGTTACGAAACACATGTAAAAGCAAATTGACTATATAATACCGCCTATATAATACCGTAATATCATTATTTTTAATTTAAGAAAAGAATTCTGAAGAGTAACAAAAATAATTTAATGCATTAAACGCGCATCTTGACATGTTATATTATATTTCTTTTAATATAATAATATATTTATCTCTATATTAACTTTTAGAATAATTTTTTATATAATAAAAATCGCGACATTATTAATATATTCAAAATATTGTAAGTATAATATTAAAGTAATAATTTTATTGCAGAATTTCAATATACAATATAATTCAAAAAATACTCACTGAATACGCTCTGCTAAAAGGTCTGCTAAAAAATTCTTGTCTGCCCTGATGAGTGCACTCGCACAAACCGCAATGCAGTAAATTCTCAACAAATTTAAGACGCGCAAGTCGACCTACGCGACATATCGCCACACGTGCGACCCTTAATCCGTCATGGAATCGTGAAAAGCGTCTGACCCAATAATTTCTGCTCTACTCGGCAAGCCCTGATAATTCCACCATCACGAGACTCCGCCGCGTCGCAGTGCAGTTGCGCCTAGCATGCACGCACGCGTAAGTGCACTAAATCGTAACATGTCGCCAGATCTCGCGCATGTATCAAATGGATGCTTGTAGAGTAGAGTAATGTGTTCAAATATAGAGGCCAGACACGCGTTCGAGTCTAGAGTAGCAAGAAAAATGATGCATTTTTTGTAGAAAAATAGGCAAAAGAATTAGCAGGTAGTAATTGTTAGTACTCGTAAACCATCGGAACTATATGATATGATTTCTTCCTTCCTTTTAAAAAAATCAAAAGCCTAACTCTTGTTTAGCAGAAAGATTTATAAAATTTTATACGTTATATATATGAAATATTATCTCTCTCTCTCTCTCTCTTTCTCATTAAATATATATATATATATTTAATGTATAATAATTTAATATATATAAAATTTAGTCTTATGGATTTCCACTCCTCCGCTTAGAGATTCATGTATGATGTGTATGTAAGTATAACATATAAAAATGTAAAAGATTATAATTTAATATCTCATTGTAATTGACTTCATTATTTAATGGCTAGTTTTATCAAGATTAATTAATTTTGAGCATAGCTTATATATTATATAATTTATTAATTATTTGATATAATGGTATAAATTAATTAATTTGATTTAACCCTATGCTTATTATCCTGAAAGAAAAAATTAATAACAATTGTGTTATTCTCCTTACATCATCTGTTTGGTTTTTACAATTGCATAATAACAAAATCTCGTAATAAATTCTCATATAAAACCAACATGTCCAATTAAACACGAAATAAATCGTTATTTTTGTTTAAAAAGAAAACGAAATTATTGAAATTTAAATAAAAATGAGATTTACGGTGAAGCTATTTGCATCTCTCATTTCTCTCGTGGCACGTAAACGTCCGCAAATATTCAAGGCATATTCTTCTAATAATATCCGACGAATTTATTAATGCAGCAAAACGCTGAACAGTTTGCACATAGTGCCTTTATAAGTCTTCAAGAACGATGTAGAATGCCAACCAAAATTATTTCTACATAAGACCACGATAAAATACATAAACAGTTTATATGCATGGAAAAAAGATCCACTATATAGATATTAAAAATTATTAAACCGTGCACACTTCTTGGATTTCACGCGCAAATGTTAAGTCCCGAAAGATAGAAACACGCAGAATGGTGAGACTTGCATTTCGATGCTCATTTATTATATAATTGTGCATTCTTTAATATGTAACTTAGCTGTATATGAAATAAAATCAGAAGAAAGAGAAACAAGAATAGTAGCAACATTATAGTCAAAACTGAATTTTTGAGATAACTTTTGACAATTTTATATAGGCGCATACAGACATCTTAATATGTAAAACATAGATACAAAATATGATTTATACATGATCTAACAATACAAATACCCTGTACAACGTAATTTATCGATCGCGATATAAACATATAATCTGCATATAATACCGATACATAATATAATCCGTCGAAAGCAAATTTATGATATGTAAATGCAAATGCAGAAAGCATGATCGATGAACGTAATACAATCATACCAAATGCAATGCTTGTGTTATCGTTAAATGTATCGCGCTTAATAATTGCGTTAATGCTCTTTATGAAGCCAACGCAAAAGCAAACTCTGTGTTAATAAAATTTTGCAGAAGATAACGCATCGATAAAAGATCATATATTAAAAAATTTATAAAAAAGCATTAAATCATAGATATAGATCAACATTAAAGTTCTCTGCTTTATACAATACAAATAATAACATATCGATCATCTAAATGCAGTAATAATAACAAAATTATTTCTCATTCACGTTATTTAATTTTATATTTAATTTTGTATTAAGAATATTTCTTTAGCAAAATTATAAAATAAAAATAATTTAAGTTTAAATTGATATAGCTAAGTTTTGAAAATTTAACAGCTTTATTTTATCAAAAGGGAAATTATAAAAGACGAATTGATAATATAATCAAGTTAATATATAAAGTAAACATTGACAATTTAACCCAAACTTTACATCACTCCTTTAAACGCACTCGATTTGAACGACGACTGTAAAGACAGTTTTACGATTAAATTTATTCGATGTATTGACGTGCCGGCGGGTTTATGCAAAATTTAGTAGACATTTATACGCAAGGATTTGCTTAACGCACCGCAGCTGCGAGCGAGCAATAGTAAATCCCACCGAAATAAATACGCTGCATTTGTTCTTTGATATAGTCATTTTCGTAATATAACATCTAATTATATTTCCCATGAAACAATGTCTACTACAAATAAATTAGTTTAGTTTGTTTAATTTTCGTTTCTTTTGTGCTACGTTTTAGTATTATTTTAACAAGATATTATTTCAACTCTACAGTTATATGATCTAGTTTATATTTATCTCTTTACTTATTTGGTTATAGCAGATAAAATATAAACACACTAATTCAAATAATAATCTGAATAATTCAATTACTAAAAAAAAAAGATTTAAAAAAATATGAAAATTATAATAAATATAAAATACATGTACAATATACAAAAATATATTGTAAATAATGGATAATATCAAAAATAAAAAAATGTAATATATAAAAAGACCTTCCTCTTTTCATTTAAAATTTATCATGCTTACTTGCAAAATTTATTTTACGAAAAATAAATAAAGTAAATTTATTTTGTTTATTTCATAGTGAAGCGAAAGAATTACAAGATAGCGACAGTACTTCGATTAAAATTGCAAATGCTTCAACAACTGTTTGCGAGTTTTACAAAATATATTTATACAAACACGTGTTTTCTGCAATCCGAACAGCAAATGCGCAGTGTTGAGATAGTCATTTAACCTCTGATTATTTCAAATTAAATTCTGTTGTGTGTAGTACAAACACGACCAACTCGCTTGTTTAACTATAGTTTTGTTTGTTATATGACATTCGAGATGCATTTTAATGTTATGGATTTTTTATGAGTAGAATTGTAAAATCACGCGCGTGTACAGAAATTAAAACGAGTATATTTTTAAATTTAAATTGTTGCGAAAAATAAACATATAAAGTTACTGTGTTCCTCTCGCTTTCCAATAATTTTTAATTAATTATGTATGAAGGTACTCTAGAACCAGTTTTTATTTTATGTATCTATATGTTGTGTACACACAATAATATAACTTTATAAAAAATTTGAAGCAAAAAATTCGTCATGTTGGATATGTACTTGCAGAATAAATTTATCGACAAAATAAAAAACTCGAGACAAAAGAGATACAACACGCGGATAGGCTTGCCGTGAATGCAAATACTGCAACGAGTCGTCCTCTATCACCCGTTTGCGGAACGTTTAAAAAAATATTTTCGTGGTACACGTGTGAAGTGTATCGCAGAAACATAAAAGAGAAAAAAGCGAGCATTCGACTGCAAAGGTAATTTTTTAGACCGTAAAATCTCGAAAGAGGCACGAAACTCTTGTATTCCAATCAATGACACCTTTAAAGATCGCCTCGAAAGAAAATCGCGCAGCTACGGAAAAAAGAAACAGAGCGAGAGAAACAAATCATCTATTCCACGGCTTTTGCTTTCGTTTACGTCCCTTTTAGTTTCTATTCCCCTAAACCAGCCTCTTGTGTTTTTATTTAGTTAAAAAAATACGAGAAGCTCATGAGAAAACGAAAACACAGTCAGCGATATTCAAATTTATTTATGTATCTGGTAAAATATCGATATTTGAACTAGAACCGATATTATTTCATAATTTGAAAGTGAATAAGTAGTATAAATAAAGTCATATAAATAAACGGTATCAGATTTTCTATAATTTAAAAATAAAAATACATTTTATTTAATTTAAAGTTAATTTCTCTTTCATAAAGATATCAAATATGATTTTTACCATCTATTTTTTAAAAATGAATATATATATATATATGAGAAAATCATATTTTTTATTTTATTAAAATTTTAGTAAAAAGTCTTAGTTGAGTAAAATTAATTTCAAATTTGATTCGATCACAAAAAATGTCATTAAAATGTTTTGACAATTATACAATTTATATAAGATGTTTGTCTTTCTATTTCCAAACCACAAAATGATTAAAATTATTCTAATTATAAAGAATATTGTAAACATATTATATGCTTATAAAAAAACATTACATCTCCAAAATACTGAACTTTATATAAAAAGTTCTTTAAAAAACAGTTCTAAAGAATATTTCACAATTTTTACATCGCTCACGATAAGTTTAAAATTTTTTCAAAAAGAATGATGACAAAAAAAATTCAATCCAAATATATAAATCATATATATAAAAAGAGTAAGAAGATTTTTTCTTCGTAACTCTTCTCGTTCAAATAAATCCAGCTTGTTCTGTGTAAAGATTAAAAAAGAAAGAAAGAGCATCGAGATTGTTGCAAGTTACAAGATACAACGAAACCGCAAGGATTACAGAGATATGAGTGGCTCTATACTATTGTATAAAAAAGAAACGCTAAGCTGGCGCATTATAATATTGATATTCGTCGTCAATTTTTATATTCACCACAATCAAATTACTGACTTAATAAACTTCATAAGGATAATAAAATGCCCTAAATTGTACACGCGCGGTGAATATTTCTGGTAGAAATATCCATACCAATGGAAACTAACAATACGATAACTCTCCAATATTTTGCTTGTTTAACTTAATTATAATGCAATATATTCACACACGGGTGCAAAGTAAAAATCTCGAGTTGCGATAATAAATCTGTTAAGTGAAATATGTCGATACCTAAATATCGGCGGATGTCACATAGCACAAATTTATTAAGCTATATTATAGATTTTTTATCCATAGTATATAATATATGGTGAGAATAAAATATATAATTTTTTCCTAAGCTTTTTTCTCACAATAAATTTCATAAATAAACCCCATTTCGCAAAGATCGATATAACTTTGTGAGCGTAATAAAGATTTAATGAAAGATAGACAGAGAAAAGGAATTATCGCTACATATTTTGCAGCATATCAATCATCATCAATCATGCAAAAATTAATTAAACAGCGATCGTTTTGAGGACCAACCAAGAAATTTCATTGTGGAATATTAATAATTATTTTACCTGTATCATATTATAGTTATGTTATTAAGTGCGTTCATAAATCCTTTATAAATCGAAATAAAATAGAAAATATTTTTAAATGCTAATTTAATATATGAGATTTTTGCGAGTTGCGCAATTATGTTTTACATTTAAGTAAAATTTATTACATATAATTACATACATTTAGATAAAATTATATTTCAATGTAACATGATGATGAATTTAGATACACGTATAGAATTAAATACATGTATTCAAAAATGATAAAAAATGTGCGAATAAAACTGATTAGATTTACATTTAGAATATTTATATTTATATCTTATATTTATACATGTATTTATATCTATAAACTGCGCAAATCACAGAATTTCGCTCAAAGGTATGCAATAAAACATTCGAAACAAAGCTCAGCCAGCGCAGAGAACCATTAATCGTCCTTAAAATCGTACGAATATATTAAATATCTCTAAAAGCATTCAACACCATCCCCCTAAAAGCATAGCAATCATACATTCATAATCACAAGAAGCAAATTGCACATTAAATAGTATAAGTATTAAATGCATAGCCCCTCAGCGACGAGTCTTCGAAAGATGCAAGAATCCCTAAACAAGCGTAATAAAAAGAGAAGATTTTCTTTTTTTCGAAAGCGGACATCGAAGAAGCCAATCCAGAAATCGTTCTTAAAGACATTATCGAGCACCGGGAGGGATAGGGACTGCTGGGGAGATCCTGATGTAGTGTCCTTCATATCATGGCAGAAAACGCAGAAGCGCTTTTCGAATAATTGATATATCACACATAAATCTATCACATTTATGTCATATCCCATCACATTCTTCTCTTATCATTAGTATCATCATCATCATTATTATTATCATGATCATTAAAAATTATTATTATTATCGTTTCCACAATTGTTTGCAGTAACATTATTTCTTTACCTTTTTTCGCACCTGTATACGGTCGCCATATATGATCACCACTCTGTCCTTGCTCTCGTTCGTAGTTAATTGATAGGATAGACTCTATGTAATTTTCGATCGATCGTTCGATGAAGGCAATAACGTCGATCACATTATTATTATCGTCGCCATAAATTTGTATGATTTGTTTTCTCGTGTTTGTCGATGTTTTCGTCCACATTGTCGTCGTCGTCATCGATGGCGGTTTCGTCCACCAAGTATGCCAAGGGCGATGATAAAGAGGAAAGAATGATGAAGCGGCGCCAATCGTCGTCGATGGATCCAAGCAGCGGCGTCATTGTGATCATCGTTGTGGTCGTTGTTGACATCGTTGGGGGTAGAAGATGGCACGGAAATGATGAAATAGAAGAATTTGATTGATTGACTTTGTAGATTTTGCGCGACTGTGTGTGACTTTACTTGTGTTGTTTGTGCTTTTTTGGTGATTTTCTTAGACTGCCTACGTTTATCGACGCGAGGATCGGATAGACATATATTATATTTTGGCTCTATAATATATATGATATATATACATATATATATATATATATATCTCTTTACTCTTAAATACTTTCTCTCTCTCTCTCTCTCATTCAATTACTCGTCCGATTACTCGCATATATCCGTCGCTTTCTCCCGTTTTCTCTTTCGTTCTCTTAAACACGTGCGTTTATATACATTATATCTTTTACCTTCATTTTGGTTATTCTAGGTTACATCCGCTTTACGTCGACGAACAAACATGTCTCAGCTCTGCTATGGATCCGCAATGTATGTGATCTGAATTTCTAGATACTTATTTATATTTTTATTTCGCCGACACATCTTCTAACGTATTTCTCGACTTTTACTTTTAATTGCTCTCAAGTCACAATGCGACACGGTGTCGATATTTTTTCGTTTATCATTGTTATTTTTCATTCTTTTTTCTTTTTTTTTTTATTTTTTTTTTTGTGCTTGGTCGGAAAATCCGATTCAATTTCGGTTTTAGAATGTCGGTTTACAGTGCGCGAAGGGGTTTTTTTTTCAGAACGAGGCCTCGACGAGGTAAGTGCCGTCCATGGCGACCCCCGTCTGCCCAACCTGGGCCTCGGACACTTGGGCTCTTGTAGCCGGGATGTACTGACTGTACGCCTGCTGAAATCCACAACCACAAGCACACACTACATTGTTGCACGCTAGGCATACCTATGCTAATGCTTCCTACGAGCTCTTCCTAAACTTTCATCTACTCTCGCGATCTATCGATCTACGTATGTGTGTGTGAATGGGTGTGGAAATGAAGCTTTTTAGTAGAAATACCATTTTTAAAATTTTTTTAAACAAATCATTTCACTTTTTAATCGATTGATTTATGATATAGTTATCGACATAGATGAGAGAAGATGTTTCAGAACTACTCATTGTAATTATTTATTTTCCTGCAATATGTACTTTCAATATAGAGTTTCTAATTAGTAACAATATAGAGTTTCTAATTGCAAGTATATCATTGAAAGCTTATTTATACCCAAAAGAAAACAGTTTTTTATAGTACATATTCTTACATTCAAATAAAAATGAAAAGTAATCTCAAAAGATATGTTTATTCTCTTTTTTATTTATCGCAATTTCCGCTTCCTAACTAATATTTTTATTAAAAAACCTGAAGGATGCATTATTATAAGCGTATATGTGCCGGAAAGAAGCAATAACTTCTTAATTTCACGATCCAATCTTTTTCGTCCGACCTTTCAATTTGCATAATAAAATCGATTTCACCGATTTTCAAAGGAATATATATCATATCGCCGATCGTAGGCTTCATGGCGTTTCGACTGATCCAATAACCATGAAGAAGCCTGCAAATTGACGAAGTGACGCATATGCTGCGCGCATCATCGACGAAAACGAATTAATTCGCATTAATATATGAGATTTTTGCGAGTTGCGCAATTATGTTTTACATTTAAGTAAAATTTATTACATATAATTACATACATTTAGATAAAATTATATTTCAATGTAACATGATGATGAATTTAGATACACGTATAGAATTAAATACATGTATTCAAAAATGATAAAAAATGTGCGAATAAAACTGATTAGATTTACATTTAGAATATTTATATTTATATCTTATATTTATACATGTATTTATATCTATAAACTGCGCAAATCACAGAATTTCGCTCAAAGGTATGCAATAAAACATTCGAAACAAAGCTCAGCCAGCGCAGAGAACCATTAATCGTCCTTAAAATCGTACGAATATATTAAATATCTCTAAAAGCATTCAACACCATCCCCCTAAAAGCATAGCAATCATACATTCATAATCACAAGAAGCAAATTGCACATTAAATAGTATAAGTATTAAATGCATAGCCCCTCAGCGACGAGTCTTCGAAAGATGCAAGAATCCCTAAACAAGCGTAATAAAAAGAGAAGATTTTCTTTTTTTCGAAAGCGGACATCGAAGAAGCCAATCCAGAAATCGTTCTTAAAGACATTATCGAGCACCGGGAGGGATAGGGACTGCTGGGGAGATCCTGATGTAGTGTCCTTCATATCATGGCAGAAAACGCAGAAGCGCTTTTCGAATAATTGATATATCACACATAAATCTATCACATTTATGTCATATCCCATCACATTCTTCTCTTATCATTAGTATCATCATCATCATTATTATTATCATGATCATTAAAAATTATTATTATTATCGTTTCCACAATTGTTTGCAGTAACATTATTTCTTTACCTTTTTTCGCACCTGTATACGGTCGCCATATATGATCACCACTCTGTCCTTGCTCTCGTTCGTAGTTAATTGATAGGATAGACTCTATGTAATTTTCGATCGATCGTTCGATGAAGGCAATAACGTCGATCACATTATTATTATCGTCGCCATAAATTTGTATGATTTGTTTTCTCGTGTTTGTCGATGTTTTCGTCCACATTGTCGTCGTCGTCATCGATGGCGGTTTCGTCCACCAAGTATGCCAAGGGCGATGATAAAGAGGAAAGAATGATGAAGCGGCGCCAATCGTCGTCGATGGATCCAAGCAGCGGCGTCATTGTGATCATCGTTGTGGTCGTTGTTGACATCGTTGGGGGTAGAAGATGGCACGGAAATGATGAAATAGAAGAATTTGATTGATTGACTTTGTAGATTTTGCGCGACTGTGTGTGACTTTACTTGTGTTGTTTGTGCTTTTTTGGTGATTTTCTTAGACTGCCTACGTTTATCGACGCGAGGATCGGATAGACATATATTATATTTTGGCTCTATAATATATATGATATATATACATTTTTTTTTTTTTTTTTTTTTTTTTTTTTTTTTTTTTTTTTTTTTTTTTATTATTTTTTCGGTTTTTTTTTTTTTTTTTTTTTTTTTTTTTTTTTTTTTTTTTTTTTTTTTTTTTTTTTTTTTTTTTTTTTTTTTTTTTTTTGCTTGGTCGGAAAATCCGATTTGATTTCGGTTTTAGAATGTCGGTTTACAGTGCGCGAAGGGTTTTTTTTTCAGAACGAGGCCTCGACGAGGTAAGTGCCGTCCATGGCGACCCCCGTCTGCCCAACCTGGGCCTCGGACACTTGGGCTCTTGTAGCCGGGATGTACTGACTGTACGCCTGCTGAAATCCACAACCACAAGCACACACTACATTGTTGCACGCTAGGCATACCTATGCTAATGCTTCCTACGAGCTCTTCCTAAACTTTCATCTACTCTCGCGATCTATCGATCTACGTATGTGTGTGTGAATGGGTGTGGAAATGAAGCTTTTTAGTAGAAATACCATTTTTAAAATTTTTTTAAACAAATCATTTCACTTTTTAATCGATTGATTTATGATATAGTTATCGACATAGATGAGAGAAGATGTTTCAGAACTACTCATTGTAATTATTTATTTTCCTGCAATATGTACTTTCAATATAGAGTTTCTAATTAGTAACAATATAGAGTTTCTAATTGCAAGTATATCATTGAAAGCTTATTTATACCCAAAAGAAAACAGTTTTTTATAGTACATATTCTTACATTCAAATAAAAATGAAAAGTAATCTCAAAAGATATGTTTATTCTCTTTTTTATTTATCGCAATTTCCGCTTCCTAACTAATATTTTTATTAAAAAACCTGAAGGATGCATTATTATAAGCGTATATGTGCCGGAAAGAAGCAATAACTTCTTAATTTCACGATCCAATCTTTTTCGTCCGACCTTTCAATGTGCATAATAAAATCGATTTCACCGATTTTCAAAGGAATATATATCATATCGCCGATCGTAGGCTTCATGGCGTTTCGACTGATCCAATAACCATGAAGAAGCCTGCAAATTGACGAAGTGACGCATATGCTGCGCGCATCATCGACGAAAACGAATTAATTCGCAAACGTCGATGTGACGCATCGCGTGCATTCTGTCAACCGAGTCGAACAATTCGTATTCGAAAGCGCGAAGGACAATTTCGCATTCGAACGAATCGCACGTTTTCCGCTGATCGGCAAAGCGGTAAACTAATGAGTGCCTGCAGACAACGCGATTTTCGGCGCAATCATTTTCCGTCAAATTGCTATCGTAATAACGGGTGTTACTGTGCGAGAGAAATAAAGATCGCATATTCACATATTTTCTCCATATTCGATAAGTTTCATCGGAAAATTTAAGATCGTTTATGGTAAACTAAAAGACGTAATTATTAGAGATTATTAATTATATATATACATAAATTAATATAAATATTAGAGATTAATAATTACATACACATAAATTAATATATCGTATTTACACAAAAAGTGCAAGGAAATAAGTGCATGTTTTAAACAATATATCCTGTGCTGCCAACGACGGAAGTACAAAACATACAATAAGAGACAGAACGAAGTCAGGAATTAAAGAGAGACGATCTGTACATTATCAATTCTTACCTTATATAGAAAGAAATATTTCCTAAGGACTTTTCACACAAGAGTGTCAACATGTTTATAATACAAAATATACAAATATATCATGTTATATATATCATGTTAGATATGTATATGTACATGTGAATTGTCATTTGCATTATTTTTCCGAACAGGGCTTGAGTTAGTTTTAGCGAACTAATCGCTTTAAAAAAAAAAAAATACAATGTACTAACAAATATTTTTAAAATGCATATATGATTCTGGGAATAATATTTCCAATTTAAAAAATTTTCTGCTTTTTGTTAAACCCTTTCAAAACACAACAACAACAATTATGAATATGAATATTGCAGATACAGAAAAATATATTGGACAACACGGTAGAAGCTATCACGTTTATTAAAAATTAATCTCAAAAAATAACTGCAAAAAAATGATATAAATTTAAATCATGTTATTTAAATTTTATTAGCATCAATCATAAAAAAATATCGTATTTATGAATTTTGATACTGCTTCTCGTATCGTTTAAATCCCGATTGAGGTCGCTAAAAAACCGTATCGTACTTTTTTCGTAACGATCGATCGAAACTGCAGCGTGATATTCTCGCGACATTTACAGCCGATCTCATAGTACCTGTTGGACGCCAATTAATCAATGCAAATTGACGGCGAAATCGTAACGTGGATGGACATAGCGAAGAATCTTTGCAAGTTACTAACGAAGGAGAAAGCGCTCGATTTTCAGATCGATTAATCATCCGGCCGGCTGTAATCGACGCCACTTGACAGGATAACGAGTAATACGTAATTAATCTTGCTCACTATGATGGAATAAGATCTCGAGCCGGAAAGTAGCGGATGATATAGTATATATACATATATAGTTATATACAGACAATTATACAAGACGTCGCAAAACCTGTAACTTGAACGATAAAACGGTCGACCTTTGCGTAGAAATAAAATGCGATTATAGGCATGATACAGTAATCGTCGAAATAATAAACTGCAGAAAATATAGTCCATTCGTGAAAAAAATTTGAAATCTCTAAAATATATTAATGTGTGAAAAGGACTTAAACAGAATATTAAAAAATTATGTACAAATTTTCAAAAATCAGAGAATTTAAAAAGTCACGTAAAAAAGAGACTTACGGTAATATAAACGGAAAATTTAAAAATTTATACATTGTAAAAGAAAAATTTCCTAAAAACAACACTTTGCGACAACCTGTATAATCAAAATATTATATCTCTGATGTATTTAATATATTTGCTAGAAGTAACTAAGATAGAAATGGAGAATAGAAATATAACGCACATAACGTAAATACGATTTTCGATATTTATGCAAAGTGATAACATTTCTGCGACTGGACATGCAATTACACGATCGGAAGTATTTGATATAATATATGTACAGGAGAGTTCCGCACGACAAACTAAATAAATTCAAGGCGTAATCGTATAGTACGCGCTGACATGTGTTGCACATAAATTAAGTGACATGTTGGTATGTTGGGGAAGAACACCGGCACGCTCGAGCGGGTATTTTCAACTGACTAGATTTAACAGCACTTTCGCATCTCATCCTAACGATAATTTCAACGCAGCTTTACATAATTGGATGATACTTGAATTAATTAATCTCATGACAAATATGACAGTCATGACAAAATCATTTATTAAAATTGAATTAATATAGCTTATAAGATTGTTTGTGCAGTAATACCAAAATGACTTGCGGTAATGAGTTTTAGTCCTACATCTTATAAAAATGCTAATTTTATATGGACTCGCCTAATATATTTCCAATCCTTCAAATTTTCAGCTTCCTTGACTTTCATATAATATATTATTCACTTTATGAATCCCTCCTATCCTTCAATTTTCTAAGCTGTTAAGCATTGTAATTATTTCATTTTCTCTCACGGAAAATGTTAATATTCCACAATTTCTTTATTCTTAATTATTTCCAAAGCAAGTCAATATTTAATTATATTTTCTCACTTATTTTATTAATCCTCAAATTTTCGATATTTCAGCATTAATTAAAATTGAATTAAATAAATGTTTAATCAGTTTAGTTAGTTCTAGTTGTTTAATTCATAAATTTGATTTAATATCAAACTTAACAAGTATTATGCTTTAAAAGTATTATGTTAATTTTTCACAATATATATATTTCTTTAAAAAGTCTATACAAATTTACAAATATGTAAATTACTGATATTTTCCATCAAAGTGCGCGATATTGAGTCAAAATTACGCGATCGAGCGCACTAGACCCTCTTTTATCGCATGGTTAACAATTAATAGTAATAGAGCCGGGAACGGTGATCAAAAAGGCGGTGCTTGTTACTGGGTCGACGACGAGTAGTGGATCGACGGAGCTTTTTAGAACGTACACTTAAGATTCAATTTTGTCTTGCCTGGCTGATCTGAAGTGGGTGCTCCACTACAGGCTCCCGCTGTTCCTTCGGCTATGCATTATTCATAAAAGCAACTTGTGTTACATTATAGCGTGCATAATGCGCCGGTTAATCCGGCGCGACGTAATCGCCAACGTTGGCGCAAGCTTTGACGACTTTTTGAACGGAAAAGTAGAAAATTATAAATATTAACGCGCGAATCTAACGATACGATCTCTATTAATTTCCGAACATCTTCATAAAAAGTGATAGCCGTTTATGATGATTAATTACATTGATTATGAAGGGGCCGAAAACTGGTTACAGCTTCATAATATCACGTAGCTATTACGTTATTACGACGTCGCGATAAAACTGAAGGCCGGCAAATCTGCCGTGTCAAACTTTTTGTACCTCTCGGAATTCCACTTTTCAATCCAAAGAGATTTGACTGACAATATATACGTATACGTTTGCGCGTGAGGCTTAATTGAATTCCCGTGTCCGCGAAAGAAATTCCGATGAATACTCGGATTCGCTTTAGGCGAATCCGAAGATCCCGCAATATAAAAGTTCTGCATCCGAATCTTCAAAAGTTGAAGCTTTTTTTAAATATGACAGCTTGTCATTTGCAAACATTCTCTAAATTTTATTGATGTTTTCCAAATTTATATCTCTATATTGTCTTAAAATTTAATACACTGAGCAAATATTGAAAGATAAACTGTAGATAATAATTTAACGAAAAAATGGAACAGAAAGCTTATAATTGTGTAACTGACATTTTTAACATTAAGCAGTGTGATAAAACATTTCTAACATTAAGATCTTTGATTACGTCCTGAGGTATCACAAAACGTCACAATTTCCGCTCAAAAAATTCTATTTACACAAAATAAAGCAATTACAAATACATTGCGTGTTTGTAAAACAAAAAATGTGCGCGTTTTTTTATAGCATTTGGCGAATACTAAAAAATTTTCTAATAAATTCTATATTTATTATGTTCTAATATCACTATTACTTAAAAAAGAATGACTAAAGCTCACCACTTTCTCAAATTCTCTATCGCGTAAGATTGTCAAAGATAGTCTGAAAATATCATGGATTATTAGCTGTATTGATAATATGTTTCTTTCGAAAATTGTAATGGCATATTAATACTTTATATGACTTCATGATTATAGACTCGTACATAGCTACATATCTACATTCATGCTTATATATATAGCGCTTTATATTGTACATTATATCCGTGTAAAGACACGAAGCAGCGTCTTTCGGACTTCACACTCTTTTGTTATGTATAATCGTATGCTGAACGATATCGAGCAAGTTTTAATTCGTAATAGAACTTCGAGTATATTTTAAAAAGTAATATTTATAAAAAATATAGAATAACTAACTCTTTTTATGTCAAAAGATATTTCTTTACAAGTACTAACTACACAATAAGACGATTCTATTTAAAACTAAAAAAACATATATTACGTCTTGCAGATGACGTGCATTTTAATCTAACATATATATTAAACTGCTATAAAAACATCTCAAAATGATCGGAATATATTTGTAATAAAGATTCTTTCTTAAGGATTCCTTCTAGCTTTAAATGTCTGATATAATTGCTTTAACAATTAAAAAAGAAATTAACTTAAAATTCTATTAAATAAAAAATATATTGTTGTTTGCAAATACATAATAATTACTTAACGTATGTAACAGTTAAAGCGAATTATGCATATTTAAAAAAAAACTAAAGATTCACATAGATTGAAATAATTTCAAATGTATTTTGTTGTAAACCACCTGTTATTACTCGTAATCGCATAAAGCACAACATAATCACACAGATCGGAGTTACGGAATCGCAATTTGCCGGGATCGATATTTTATACCGCGTAATAGAGAATTACTTAAAGCGGACAGCGAAGATATATAATACTGTTGCTTATTGTTACTATTAATGGATTCAGATGTAGTTAATTATCAATCTGATTACTGTCCGCGTATTGAGTAATCAATAGTTTCTAAATATATGAGAATAATAGAATTTATGCCCTCTCTCTTCTAAAACATATTATACTCGCGCGCAAATATTTTAAAAAGAATATTACTGTGTCACAAATTGAATATTTCTCTAAAAAAAT
Source organism: Formica exsecta (assembly GCF_003651465.1). Classification (NCBI taxonomy): domain Eukaryota; kingdom Metazoa; phylum Arthropoda; class Insecta; order Hymenoptera; family Formicidae; genus Formica; species Formica exsecta. The sequence continues at coordinate 636,092 of NW_021853600.1, read as the reverse complement.
TCAATTTATTTAAAATCGTAAAAAGCATTTTTAAAGACTTTTCTTGAGTAAACATGCTATTCAATGTTATATCGCGCGCGGATATCATAAAATAATATCATAAAATATCATAATTAAATAAAAATATTTAATTCCACCAGAAAAAGAGCACCACAAAAAATAGAAATAATATAATATATTTCAAAAATTCAAAACAATGCAAACGCGAGAATGACAAATGTCGATTTCAACGAGTTTTATGTGAATTTAATACGAATTTCTTCTCGAGCAAACCGACGTTGATCAAAGTAAAAAGAATGAAGATAAAGCGATAGGTATTAGAGAAAAGCTCAAGTAAAACGAAGCTTAATGAGTCCGCGAGTTACTGAGACCGTCTATCGTTCTCTTTCTGTGTATCTTTCATGCTGCCATTCCTTTCATCCTGCCCTTTCCTCGCTCGTGCCTACATAGAAAATCAACAAGAGTTTTCGTAACGAGCAAAGAACGGTCGATCGAAGAGTTTCGCTCTAATTGGAACGCGGGTGGCTCAGACGAAAGAAAACGGATCTTACTCGGCCGATTCTGAGGAATGAATTATTCACGTGACATGTTCGCATGACCAGAAACTGTCTTCAGAACCCCCGGACTTTTCACGAGCGATTAAATTGACGATGCTCGGCAACTATCCTGTTACTTAATTAATATCGGACTGTAGCCTTCGTACTATAGCCTACAAACTGATAAAATCTTCAATCATTAAATCTAGCTTCAATATTTTCTGTTCAATTATTTCAGTCAGGTTACTCTTTGATTTACGTAATATAATATATAGTATTTAAATCTTTTCCAATATTAAATATATATTTCATAAAAGGCTTTTTAATTTTAAGCTTTTAACTTTACAAATTAAACGAATTGAGACATCAAATGCGAGATATTCATATGTACATATATTCATTATAAAATATCATATATACAAAAAATTAAAATAATAAATCTATATTTTCTATCTATTTTAGCTATATTTAGCTTTACACTACGTAAAAAATATCTTATTAAAAGTTTAACAGAAATAAATTAAGAGAATTATAATAAAAGAATTATATCATTTGTGCGCGTATATATGTATGCATATATAACTCGCAGAGTAACTTCTTCAATATCGAAATTGATCGCCGTGATATTGCTATTGATATGATCAAAATTAATTTGTCGAACAGATTTGTTCGCAAACGTTTCTCACACAATGTGCATTCGCAATGCCTGTATCGCCCATTACATAGGAGGTCACGTGCGAATTGTACCAACCGATCGATCATCGTTTTGTAACGTGAGTATGCCACTTACCATTCAACGTATACAAACTGTATGCCGCGTACAGACGTACAAGCTGCACGCGACCTGTATGCAGTTGCACGATTGCGGATTGTATAAATAATCACGATCGCATTAATTCCGCCGAAGTATCCGAGAGCAAATTAATTTGCCCGAAATTCTGCTTGTCAACGATTGAATTTCTCTTTTTTATTTGTACCGTATATCGAATCAAGAATTATAAATCGTAGCTTTCAATGTAAATTTGACAAAATATAACAAAATGGAAAAAAAATCAAATAGAAGTATCGTATACAATGTGTGTTTATCTTTTTTTTATTTTTTATTATTGTAAATTTTATTTTGCTGAATTTTGCGTGTCTCTTAGCATACTTCATTATTTTTGCATACCAATCCAGTCTTTAATTATACGCGTCACGCATTGCATAAAGCATTTAAGACTATAAATATATTTTTATAATAAAGACTTAATAGCCGGAGAATATAATGTCTTTGTATAAAATATGTATTAGAATATGTTTTTCATTTCCTATATCAATATCAATATTCTCTGGCTAATAATTTCTGCTTTTCTTCTTAACTTTGACAAAAAATTATTACATTACCGGATATGTTAAATAAATTATTGAATCCATAACGAAAAGAGTGTGAGTTTCGAAAAGGGCATAATTAACAACAGCTAATTATCCATAGAAAATCTCAATTTTTATAATATATGTTAAATGAGCAATTTTTAATTTTTAACATACAAATTTTCAATTTCCAACTATTAAATTAAATAATATACACTTACAAAATAATATACACTTTTGATCAAAAGTTTTTTTTTGAACAATACATTTATAACACCTTGGTTCCCATAAATTTATATCTCGACGAGATAACGTTGCAATGGGCGAGTGTCGCTTTATGAAAGGATATAGAGAAACGATCGAATCTACTTTCTGTATTCGCGCTTTATAAGGCGTTATACATCACGTGGCGTAGCCCTAAGGTCAGGGCTGTTGGATCAACTTGAAGTCGATAATTGTGCAAGGATGACCACACGCGGTTATGTACAGCGACTTGTAAAAACTTATGTGCAGGGACAGCGATTTTCTCGTCAAACGTTTTATTTTTAGTTTGCCCGACTAACATTTTCCGCTATTTTTTCACACTTTTAATTGTCCGCCATAATTAGTATTATCGATTCCCGTCCCCTTTCCTGCCTAATATATATAAATAACGTAAATAAATTATCTCTTTTCCGCACGCACAATACGAATTTTACTACCGAGATTAACAACCGTATACATCGAGCATATATTTAAAAATTTTATAAAAAAACAAGCAAATATTATATATAATCCGTCATGTTACAAATATTTTGACGTTTCTTCTTATGATATCTAAATAGCGCTAATAAGTAATCGTATCAATGTGTTATAAATTGCGAAATTTTTTTCAGTATAGATCCCGTAATTTTTGTCTTGTATAAAAAAAAGTTTTTATGTTACACGCAAATATAAATATCACATCCAATAATTTGTTTCTGGTATAATCTGTTAAAATATTGCAAATGTTACTACAAAAATATATAAAACAAAATCATCACTTTATCATACTTGTAATGGAAGAGACATTTTATTGCATAAAAATCCTTATAAAATGATTACATTTCATTTTAAATATTTTTATTTATACATTCATCACTAATTATATAAAGAATACGATATTTATATTTGTACCAAAAAGAATTGTGTGAGGAAGAAAGGAGCTTTTTAAAAAAATCTTAATTTCTTTATTTCCTTGATTTTGTTGATTTGATTTCATCATGTCGCGCTTAGGCCGCGATACGTGGGAAAAATAATCGCATTATCGAGAATAACAGGTCGCTCTGGAATGTGGCAAGTATTTCGTAGCTAAAATGTAGTTAAGGGCCGATCGCAAACTTCGATAGTACATTAACATTATCTATATAACAATCGATAAATCAACATCAATACAACATTATATCGAAATGTAAAATTCTTAAAATAACAAAAAATTTTAATATAAAATTTAGAAAAGAAACATATCTTGAAAAAGATATAAATACTGATTTAAAGCATAAGGTAATAACTTTTCTTAAATTAAACAAACTAAATTAAAAATTTTTATACTCCTCAGGAAATATATCTCATGATACGTGACAGCGTCTCATTTTTAATTTTTCTGAAAATTGCACATCGATTTGCGATCAACCGTTGATCGTTTCGTAAAATTGATTGCATGACGAATGAATGACGTTGACACGAATTTCCGCGAGAGTAAAAGAAATAAATAAAAAACACGCCGTATTTCCACGTGAATCGCTCACGGTGGGAAAACTATTTGTATCAAATTGGCATGCGCCCCTTCAAATCGTAAAACGAGCTTTGCTCGAAATCAAAAGATGCCTATGTGATATCCGATCGACAATATCATAATTAAATTCCTTACAACAAGGCAATGATAATTCGTACAGTTAAAAATATATTTTAAAATTACAAATATTTAAGACTTTAATTTCTTGTAATTATCTCTCTCTTTTTGTCTAACAACTTTTATTAAACAAAAAACTATTAAAAATGCAATATTAAACAAAATCGATAAAAAAAATTTGTTTTATTCTCCACAACCCAATAGTTATTTCTAGTTATTCCTTTATTGATGACATTATAACTGCAAAGTTGCAAGTTATCATTTCCTTGCTGCAAAGAGAGATTTCAAATCGTGAGCGAAATTAAAATCGCGTAGAAATAAAGTATTGAAATCAAAACTTGTTCTGTTTCATCTTCAACGCAAACCAATCTTTAACGATCCAATGAAACGATTTGTGCATTAATGAATATTATATATATGTACACATCTCTCGCACCATGCGAGCTCCTACATTGTTACCGGTTGCGTTATCGCTATCGATCGATAATTAATCGTAATAATTCGAACGCTTCTTCGTTATCGTCGAACCTACCTACGGGGGAAGGATTCATTCATCTTAAAACTAGTTCAGAGCAAAAAGAATCTCGCCCCTATTGATCAATCTTTCGTCACTTTTAGAGGACTTAATTTCAAAATCTCGTTTTTTTTTGCGATTAATGTCACCATCTTTATGAGAAAAAGTCTCAAAATTCCTCGCGCAATTTTCTGCCACTATCGAAGGAAGTTAATTATCGTAGATAATTATTGTTGATATCATTTATATAGTATTGCCAATTCATGGTATTCACGATTTCCAACTCTAATCGCGATCACTAGCGTCACGTAGATCTTAGATAGAAATGCGACACTGTTTTTTTCTTTTTTTTTTGCGGAAAGCATATTTGAAGATTGAAGTATAAAACAATATCAAAAAAAAAAAAAAAAATTAAATAGTAAAATGTAATAATCTTGATATTAATTTCAATCTCAATAATTATAAACTTGTCATTATATGACTTGGTTTAATGCAAATATGAGCATACAATATACGAAAGTTGCCCATAAAGAAACTTCAAAAAAAGCGCTCGAATACGATGGCGTGAGGCTATCCGCCTTGTGTAGTGAGATTCTTTAGCTCTCTCTTTCTTCTTTTCTCTCTCACACTACGAGCATGACGCTATCGTTCTTAGTTTACGTTTTATGATGACTTGAATGAGGTTGTGTTCTGCGTTCGTGGCAATTTTCTGTTTTTGGAATAGTGCGTAGATCATGTAGCGAATTTTTCTTAATCTTTTCTAAACGGCGACATTTCAAGGTCAATTTTAATTTTTTGAACAAGAAAAAGTCTGCAGAAGCCAAGAACCTCACTATACAATGCCACAAGGCGGATGACCCCACATCATCGCATTCAGGCGCTTTTTTTAAGTTCGGTTTCTTTATGGACAGCCTTCATATATTCTTAACATTTTAAGTTTAATTAATTCTAAGTTTATATGTATAATACATATATGCATGCAAATCTTTTAAAAAGATGTCGAAAATTCAGTAAATCTTGATTGAATTATAAAATTGAACATTTTAAGATTATCTCGCACGCAATTCTCTTTTTACGTTTTCAATTACGAATAATTAAAACAAGTCGAGATTAAAAGTACAGCGGCTTTGCATCATCGCGTTTCGATCAAAATACGTTACGCCAGCATGTTCGCAAAAATAGCAGTTATAATTTCTATGAATAATAAAACACGAGCTCTGGATTTTTATTTCAGCGTATCGATTAGCTGTTCGTTCGTGAATCGGCCACATTGGATCGAGTTTGCGGATGAACTTTTGGCGCGGTGTGCTCGCGTTAGGCGATTCGATAGATTGTAATGGAACGGGGATTATATAGATCGAGTTGCGGGTTATTAATATGAGCGATTATATTAGACGAGAGCGGGGTGGTCGCGAGCTCAGGGCAGGACTCGATGCGGCGATATATATATATGTCGAGTTAATCTAAAAATGGAAGACATGGGACACACGGGGCTGCGGAGATACTTGCTCCGCGAGAGGTGAGGTCGGTAATTTCTTCTGGAAGACGGATCGATCCTGGATCCTCTATAGATCTAAATACAACGAAACGCAACCCTCGTAACTTGCACATTTTTTCTCATTTCTTTATACATTTGCAAAATTATAAAAATTATATATATATATATATATATCAATTAATAATTATACAAATCAAAGACTCATTATACTTTTATTTCAATTTAATGAGCATGACAAGTTAAATATAATTATAACATTATTACATAATGATAATTGTATAATTGTTGCAATTATTTATAATTATAAATTAGTTGGTAACTTAATGAAAATATAAAATCAAAAATATTATTGAATTCTTCTGTTTAGAATGCAAGAGAAAGGTTGCGTGTCGCAATCTGAGATATGATAGAGAATGACTTGTTCCTAAATCCTAGATCAGTGAAAGGCGAAGATATTCTATTGGATTTGGGATCCTTCGTGACTCTCTACGATATGGCAAGAAGGAGATAGAGACTTGTTCCACTAAACTTCCTTGAAATTCAGACAATATTTCTTTCAACAGAAGACAAAGTTTCAGATCAAGAATAACACTCTTCCATCATCTATACGATATGATCAATAAATATCTATAAATATGATCAATAAAAATAAATAATAAATGTTTGAGAAAAAAGAAACTTAATATAAAATACAATACATAAAAAAAAGTCCAATAAAATTATTGAATTATTAAATAACTGATATTTCATTGTCTATAATGTTTCAAGCAACTCAATGCAAATGTTAGAATAAAAAGCTGTTTTAGAAAGCACTGAAAATTTAACAATTTAAACGCGTTTTAACATACTTATAACAATGTTATTAAGAAAATGTAATTACCAAACTTTATACATGTATATCCGTAAATTCATTGTAATAAAAAGTCATAATATATTACAGTTAAAATAATTAATATAAATAACAAAATGTTTCAAATCTTAAAGTAGCTATTAAGATTTCCCGCAATTATGAAAGAGACATTTTAAAAAATCGCGCAACTCCTGAGATTTTTTCAAAGCACAAAAGCGATTCAGAGAAGACTTTATTTATTTTGTGCGGCATCCGAAACTATCATTCAGTGATGAAACAAAAACAGATGACGTCAGAAAGAATCGAGAAAATAACGCAGACAAACACACATACACACGCACACACGAACGATAATTTTATTCATCACGAGTTACTTGACACGATCAAGACTTAAATACACACAGACACACACACACACACACATATACATACCCGATTAAAAATGAAAATATACTTGAAAAAATTAAGAAAAGACAAATACAAATTTCAATGTAACAGATACTATGAGACTTGACAATAGCAATTTTGTTGGTGGTAAATTTTTATAAATAAATCGCATTCGGCACGAAGAAATAACAAAATACATATTTTCTAAAAAAATGTATGAATTAAATAAATTGTAAGAGAGAGAGAGAGTTCTGAAATTATATTATAGAAAAAATGATATTGAAACAATCACAAAGAAAAATGTAAATATACACAAATTAAATATTATCAGAAAAGAATAATGGCATACGTAAGTATAAAACTATTATATATTATTTAATTTAATATAATTTATCTCATTTCTCTGGATAAATAATATTTTTTGCTATGAATTTAATCCGTATATATAATATCAAAAAATGGCAAAATATAATTACGAGGAGAGAGCAGAGGATTCTCAGTGCGTTTGTCATTACTCTATCTTGATAACTACAACACCCATTTAGAATTTGGCAAGAGGGTAATAATGACTATAAAAGATAACGCTTTTAGACCTTTGCTAAGAGTTACTTACAAGAAAATCCTAACTGGCCACGATTAATGTGCGAGAAAATTTTTCGGCCACAATGCATACTTGAGTAATCTTAGAGATTAATCAACAATAATGTAGCAGATCAGAACGTTCGCATACTAGACACCTCATTGGTCTGCTAATCTGGACATTTTCAACGATAAATCTCTGAAAACCAAGCAAGCGAAACGTCGACGATCCGATCAATCGCTACGTCCTTATGGAGATTAGAATCGAGATTATCACCTGATTCCTGAGAGACTAATCCAAAATTTGAAATTTCGAAGGGAGATAAACATCAGATCGAAGCTTTAGATCCTCTTCGACAATCGGGATATATTGCTAATTGTAAGATTCACTTCCCACTTTAATCTGTGATGAACCATTAAGAGTAAATAAGATCGATAACGTATTAAATTTCTTCTTTTCTGTTTCCAATCTAGCTTTCAACTCCTCCTATTATAAATACTATTCTTATATTCTTTGAATTTTGTGAGTTCCTCTTCTTTTAAAGAGAAAAATAAAAGTTTCTTTTCTTATTAATCAATCTCATCGTAACTTTATATATTTAAAAAATAATAATAACGAGATATTTTTATATATTAGATTTAATACTGTTCAGATGACATATTAAAATTCCTATTGTGTATCTGTCTAAGATAAATTATGTATTCATCTAAATAGGCTCTTGTGTGCATTTATAAACATTATTTTAAAAGAAAGACAATAAAATAAAACTTTCGAATCTCTAATTAAACATAAAATATTGTGTTAATATATCGACGAATGAAAAAGAGTCCATGCAACTTCATAAAAGAATAAAACAACAAAATTGACATAATTCGATGAATTTCTGGATGGAAACACATACTATAATCTCATTATTTAGCACAGCCAGCTCGTGAACTACGAGCACATTAAATCCACAGATTTAATTCAATCCGCATAATCAATCATTCTTGAATCTTCACGAAGTTATCTTGAGAATCGAAAGATTTGATCTGAATGAATAAAATTATCTCCATCAATTCCATTAATCTGTCGAAATTCACGATTTATTCTTTAGGAAAATTAATCGCGCCAAAGAGAAAAAATGGCGCAGTAATGATAATTAACTTTCCAGCTAGAAAAAAAATTGCACAAGATATCAACGACAAGAAAAACAAAGATAGAGTACCTGCAGTGCTTTATAAAAAAAGGCAGAATATGTGCAGTCATCTTACTATCTTTTTATTTATACGCATTGCAGTTAGTCTTTATCGCCAGAAACCCTTGTTAGTTAATTGTAAACTTTGGCTGAGAGCTACTAGGGCAATCCTGAAGCGTCAAGAATTAGCTGAGCTGCGACCTTAAAGTCGTTCATTGAGCTGGGAACAGCTGATTTCCATTAGCAACGGTGATTAAAAGAGCTCCATCCAAGCTGACTCCTTCTCGAAGACGCTAGTTTAATTAAAATTCTGCAATCTGGGCGCAATTGCAGTCTTTTAGCTATGTTCTCGTCTCGATTTACTTCTTTCATGTGGGAAAATGTCGATTTATTCAGCCCGCGAGCCAAAGAGAGCTTATAAATAATACTTTCGTTGCGCTTGGAGCCATTAGTTTCAACAACTCGAGACTCGGAATATACCGCTACAACGTCTCACCCCGTAAATCCGCGAAATATCCGCAAAAGCCCGCCGGATCATTCACCGGCAGCTGAAAATTCGACAGAAAACAATCAACGTCCTCGAAAAACAAGAACTCCAATCGACAGTCTACAATTGGATTCGATAGAAGCAATCGAGTCTCGCTGTGCGATACGTTTCGCACCCGGCGATCGATTTCCGGCGATCGATTCCGCCGTCGGGTGGCTAGAATAATTGCGCCGATAGTCCTTACCCCTGGCTCACACCCTGGTCTCGTTGTACGGACTGGACGAGCTCGTGCCCTGACGACGCTGCCGGTCAGCGTCGCCCGGCACGTTGAACACGACATTCGGCACGGTCGTTGGATCGACCGCAGCCTGCTGATAATGCGACCGACCGGGTTGCGATTGATGAGAATGGGAGGAGGACGAGGGCGCGGTCTCGCTTATGGAGGTAATCGAGGCGAGTATACGTCGACCGCGTACCTGGTAACGTTGGGGGTAGCAGCGCCCGCAGCAAGACTGTAGCAGGCCGCCCCTGGAGGCAGTGCTGTGCGCGGGGGAAGTCAGGGGCGACGGCGAGCCCGGCCTCTTCGGGGCACCGTTGTACGGCACCTCCATCTCCACGAATTCACGGTCCTGGAAAAAACAATAACAAACGGGACTGTTGAGTGGGAGGCTTTTACACTCAAGAGAAGAGCCGTGCTGCAGGGCATAAAGGTTCATTCATGCGCAATAATGTTGATGAAAAGATTCGTCGAATTGTGAAAAACTCGGATAACAAATAAGAAAACAAGAAACGTAAAATAAAGGAAACGAAAATAGAAAATGTTAAAGGAAACACAACGGATATCCGATAAACTATCGAAGAAATCGAGATGAGAAAGGCAGAAAAGGATGAAGAAATATAGAGATCGGAAAAAATATTATAAAAGAGTATAATAATGCAAATTTTGAAGAGAGGATCCACCGAATTGACAATGAATAACGCAACGTAACTGAAGGACAGAAATAAGTCATTGGACCAGATAAGAAGAATGGAATCAGAAAAACTGCGACGTGCAGGATCCTCCTAGTTCCATTCATCTTATGAAAAAGAGCAAGGAGTTGTGAAGCTGAAAATGGCACCAATTCTCAAGTGGAACACATTAATTAGAACCAGTCGCATTACTGGAAAGCTTAGTTTAAGCTGTGTGAGATAGAACATGAATAAATGCGCTGTTGTTGGAATTATTACCTAAGTAACTCCATGTAATATTGGACATGCTGAAGAAATGATTAAAAAACATTGCTGCTTTATCCACGATACATTAACTACGGCGGGAATATATCTATAAAATCATCATTACACACGGTTTTAACCAGGTATGATAGAATTATTATCTAATAAATTATTTTCTTTTTCAAATATCTTATATTAATATCAAAATGATTAATCGTGTATAAAGTTTGTCGCGGCAAAAATATATTAGCACGCTTTCAGCATATATGTTTTACACTTTTTTGACCATGTATAATATATTCTGTCTAAATCTTTCCCACACACAATGCACATTCTTCATAAAATATTAATTTCTAGCAGATAATCAATTCTCGCTACAGCTAAATAATTAATTAATCTATTTTGCATATACTTTTGATTATCCTGGCGAAACAAGCAAAACTGTATTTCTCCTCATGTTACCGACTTAAGTTTGGCTTGCCATGTATTGTTTAATTTATATACAAAGTTGCTGATTCACCCGAATTATGGCGAGACGAGAAAGCAAACAGTGAAACCTTTCAGTTGTTCCTCGTCGTTGAACTATTCCATGTTTATGTTTCATCTATGAATTTCTGCTTAGAATGCATCGTATCTCGCATTAATTTGAAGACGGTTATTAATACTTTAATTACACCTACATGTACATTAACATTTAAGTTACAATAGATCAAATGTCGATGAAATATATCAATCAGCAACACTTGCCTATTTATTTGCTCCAGAAAAATTTAGTTTTAATCAAAATCGAGATTTTATTTTAATGATATCAATGGCATTTTTAATCCAATGATATCTTTTTTATATTATCTATTTATAATTTTTTATACGTTACTTATTAAATAGCTAAAAAAAAATGCCAGCTAAAAACGTGGATCGTGCTTTTTAAAAGAAAATAATATTTCGTATTGGATTTCGAGGAATTTCTACTTTATTTTTTTTCAATAAATTTGTTTTGTTTTAATTGTGTTCAGAAAAAATAAATACCACACATATTTGAAGACGAAAAATGTCCAGAATTTCGCATTGTTTAACTTTATATCTGTTAATGTGAAAAATCTTTTTTATTGTAAAATAAGAAAATAAATTATATCGAAATAACAGCAATAGATGTAATAAAATTACATTACATATTGAATCTTATTAATATATTATTTGAAATATTTTTTAATCAAATTTTTCACATTTGCAAAATTCGATGTTTTTACTAACTCTCAACATTCTTACTACTAATTATTAAAAATGTGTCGAATCATGCTAATAAAAATAAAATGCAACTTAGTGAAAAAAAATATGCTGTTTTAGATATTTTCTGATACTTTCCTTTTAATATTTATATCGATTAAATTTTTTTTTACCTTCTTCGCGCGCGATTTCTCATTGTTAGTTGATTATTAGAAAAGCTCCAGTAGATATACGAAAAACTGAATGGCGCAAGATTCTGTGATCCGCGTGAGAAACGAGATGTCTTAAAGAAATCCTGCGGGGACAATGCTCGGAAAATGGGAGGTTATCGAGTGATCTCGATGTCGGCCGAGTGAACGTCGCCGTTTCTTCGGTGTCGCCTAAAAGGATATTGCTCGTACAGAATGGAGCAGCACCTCAATCTCTTTTGCGATAAACGCCCTCGAAACGATTCGACGTGATCCACGCAAACTGCAAAACGTTTTTTCCGTGCGAAAGTTCATGATAGCAATCGCGATAACTATTTTCTCGCCATTTTGCATAATTAATAGGTTCACGCTACTACATTATATATGATAGCTTTCGCAGATTACATTGATTAACGTTGAGGATGAAAAATCCCCGTTTTTTATTTTTACTCCACTACTATTCTCTGTTTGGTATAATTTAATATAATGATAATATCTATCTAATATCTAATAATAATTATAAATATACATTACTTTCTATTTTATTAATATGCATCGACAATTATAAAAAAATCAAATAGTCTCTAAATGATTAATGATTTTTTACTGTAATAAGCTGTAGTGGGTTAATATAATAAAAGAAAGACAAATACTGCAAATATCTGTTATTAATATATGATATATAATAATATCGATTGATATAAAGCATTGATATCATATATCGAAAAGTTATCGCCCTTATATACGAAACGGTTTTCGTCAGCAGCTCGAAGAATTCCCCGAGGAAACCATGGCTTTCAAAGCTACAGATGGCTCACATTCTAGCAAACCCGATCTTGGAAAACTACAGGATTACTCACGAGAGACTGTTCGTATTTCAACGCGCAAGCTTTCTGAAGAGATGCGATTTGTCGTCGTGAAACCCTCATTATTCGAGCCAACGTAATCCGGCGCAAAGTTATGCAATTTGTACAAGTAACATTGTGTAAGATTATCAATAATAATCCCGCAAGATCCATTTAGAAAATCTCGCAATATATTATAAGTAATATTATGTATATATATTATCAGTAATGTAATGTTCAAATGCAGACACGCATTTTATACAATGGAGATCATTTTGCCGATTTTTTATAATTATTCTTTTTCCTTTTTAGGGGGAAAACGATCTTTGGGTAAACATTTATATGGATAACCCTGCCACAGGATTATTCACGAAAGACCGACCTATATTCTATCGGCAGGGATCTTCCTTGCTGCCTTCGTGAAGACCAGATTAGACTCGTCCTTATCGCGTTACGTCCTCGGGAGGGTAACTGAGCGTAGGAATAAAACGAGGAGCTGGAGCAGAGATATTTGTCCAATAAAAGATGCCGTTCGACTCCCCTATCCCTGTTATTTTCTCGTGAGAGCTCGCGATACTCTCCTGCGCGTATCGTATTGTTCGCGCGGGTAGCGCGCGAAAGGGAATGCCGGTAATGACGGTTTCAGAAAGATGGATGGGTTGAATGCGCCAGTGTGCGATGGACCGATCGATCCCTTAAAACTTTCGCCAATCCCGTACTCTGATGGGCGAGGAATTAACGTGAAATCAGAATCTCTTCAGATTTACGAACAGCGAGTTTTTCCCTTCCGATACGCGTATTGCTTTAAATTTTATATTCATTCACAAGGTTTTCTATATAAGCTAATTTTAAGAATCATCATCGATTACTTCAATTATGTAACGTCGAAAGCAACAAATCATTTGACTTCCTTCGTTACTATAGATATATGTCATGCTGCTTAATCGTTTGCATTTAATAAAATAGAATTGTACCAAAGACTTTTTAGAAGATCTCACTCATCAGCAAATTATCATATAATTTAATCTAATGCTATATTTTAAATACTAAAAAAAAAAAGAAAGAAAAGTCAGCAGTAAATTTTAAAAACATGCTCGATCAAATATAAACATTGACACGTGTTAAATTAATTTATTTCACGCTCATTGCTCGTCTTTCGATGTCATAATTCAATATAGAGCTGCAATGACGAATCAGAAATCGTAAGACAGCGACTGTGACATTGCTTCATAAATAACTCGATACGACATCGTGACCCGCCATGCTCCACGATTTTACGACCCTAACGACGTTTCGATATACTCATGCGATTCCTTACTTGGCGAAAGGGCAAGTCGACACGTAACTCGTAATGATCTCTTGGAAACTTGCAGATCTTTAGACTTTTTCTACATTTCTTCTCGGAAAATATAGAAGGATATAATTACTACGATATAATTACTATGTTGATTTCATGTGTATTTTATGTCTAAAGTTATATTATTTCTTAATTAAAATAAAAACTTTGAAAAAATTTAATATAATCGCATTTAAGTGTGAAATATGTATTGAGAGTTTATCATTTATATTTTCTTAAATTACATTGCTAAACTTTTCTCCTTGTTATTTGCTATCTTTTCTTTCAAAGTTATACTTATTTTATATAGATATTAGATAGAAACTTTCTCATATAACAATAAAATGGCACAGCAAATAAATTAGTTAATTTATATTATCGCATTTATTTACCGATTCAAATTTATTTAAAATATTAGAGTGACTTTAAATAAAAAGGTATAATGGTAGCTTTTAAACATCCACTCACATAAAAGATATCGCTTCCCGCAATGTTTCTTAGAGAAAGAGTATAATATCGCGCATACTACAATTTCTCGAGAAAGTCTTCTTTAGGTTTCTTGTATGCATAAAATTACTCGCTACTATTTACTTTTACAAAGCAGTACGAGAGTGTTATATCTTTTGCAACACGAATTGTCGTGTATGCGCAAAGTAAATATCTCACTTAATGCAAATACAAATGTCGATTTAAATGACAGTTTTATACTTACATTTGATCTCAGAGATTTTAGCGTGATTCATTACATTACGCGAGATACTCTACGTTACGAGAATGTATCGGACCATAACTTCCGGTTTTGGTTCGTTGATAGTGAAACGATGCGTTACGTCGCGTGTAACGATGTAATTCTCACGGCGACTGCGGGAAATTAATTGGAACATATAGCAATTACGATGATTTTACGTATTCATTAATGATAGATGGCGCGACGTGAAAGTGTTTGACTATTGTGTTCCATTTCATATTTCATTTCTATAAAATCATTTCATAATAAAGTATTATCCATATCAACTAATAATATTATATATCGTACATAAAAATTCTTAAAAAATAAAAATGATGAATGTTGAAACAGATTCTACATTTAATCATTATAAAAATAAATAAAAATAATAATAATAATAACAAATAAAATATCTGCGACACCCAACGCGATAATTATAAATGGGCGATTATTTGGTTCACACAATATTTTACAACATTCCGTGGCGACGTACAGAATTACGATCAAGAATAAACGCATTGTCAGAAGTACAGCGACGGAATTGCGAGCATGCATTGTCTAAATGCCACGGTATCTGCGGAATCAACGGAATGACCGCTGCACATGCATACGTTGATATCAGCCGCAAACCGACGTACTGCATATCAGACATCGTCTGTTTGACGATACTAGACCAATCGTCAGATTCATCAAAATAATCAAAAATGATACGTTCAGATACGCTACACGGTAACTATACGGACTATATAACTGTAATTCTCGATGAAAGGGTCGAGATGCGACTTTTGAAGATGCAAATTGGATGAATCCAATATTGATATTTTGAAAAAAATGATTTTAAAATATTCCTTGAAATATAGAAAAGCTGATCGATAAATAAAATCCTTTGAATAAAAATGTCGCAATAAATATTATAACAATGTACCATATGTAAGATATTTACAAACTCACGTATTTATTATAGTCGCAAAGAAAACTTTTTTGCGATTATTTGATACGCTGTTTCTTCGTAATTTTTTAATTTTTAATCATCATAGAAATATATTATATTAATATGAATGTATCTCTCTGACACGTAAATCACGTTAAAACATTTTGCGATTCTTAATTTGCTATAGCAGATTTCTCACAGTCAAAAACGTCATAACGTCTGACATAAAACGTATCCACCCGAAAAGATCCTGTCAGGTCACGGCTGCGACAGTCAGAGTACAGTTACTTTATTTGCTCCATTCCGTTCCTATTCTCTATTTAGC
>NW_021853600.1:614208-617937 GCF_003651465.1 Formica exsecta | reverse complement strand
ATATTCTTAAAAAATAAAAATGATGAATGTTGAAACAGATTCTACATTTAATCATTATAAAAATAAATAAAAATAATAATAATAATAATATCTGCGATATCTGCGACACCCAACGCGATAATTATAAATGGGCGATTATTTGGTTCACACAATATTTTACAACATTCCGTGGCGACTACGATCAAGAATTTAATCATTATAAAAATAAATAAAAATAATAATAATAATAACAAATAAAATATCTGCGACACCCAACGCGATAATTATAAATGGGCGATTATTTGGTTCACACAATATTTTACAACATTCCGTGGCGACGTACAGAATTACGATCAAGAATAAACGCATTGTCAGAAGTACAGCGACGGAATTGCGAGCATGCATTGTCTAAATGCCACGGTATCTGCGGAATCAACGGAATGACCGCTGCACATGCATACGTTGATATCAGCCGCAAACCGACGTACTGCATATCAGACATCGTCTGTTTGACGATACTAGACCAATCGTCAGATTCATCAAAATAATCAAAAATGATACGTTCAGATACGCTACACGGTAACTATACGGACTATATAACTGTAATTCTCGATGAAAGGGTCGAGATGCGACTTTTGAAGATGCAAATTGGATGAATCCAATATTGATATTTTGAAAAAAATGATTTTAAAATATTCCTTGAAATATAGAAAAGCTGATCGATAAATAAAATCCTTTGAATAAAAATGTCGCAATAAATATTATAACAATGTACCATATGTAAGATATTTACAAACTCACGTATTTATTATAGTCGCAAAGAAAACTTTTTTGCGATTATTTGATACGCTGTTTCTTCGTAATTTTTTAATTTTTAATCATCATAGAAATATATTATATTAATATGAATGTATCTCTCTGACACGTAAATCACGTTAAAACATTTTGCGATTCTTAATTTGCTATAGCAGATTTCTCACAGTCAAAAACGTCATAACGTCTGACATAAAACGTATCCACCCGAAAAGATCCTGTCAGGTCACGGCTGCGACAGTCAGAGTACAGTTACTTTATTTGCTCCATTCCGTTCCTATTCTCTATTTAGCCTTTCTCTCTTTCCGGTGAAGATTTGTTTCCAGTTGGCTAATATTAAATTCAGGAGCGCCCGTGCACACCACCTCTTCTCGACAGGTAATGCATACGTAACTGCAAACTATAGCCACATTGTATCCGTCTATTTCTTCGGAGTTGATTTCGGAGAAACATTTGTTGTGCGAATAGATGTTCTATTCTACAGAACGCGCGGCGAAACTCACTAAAAATTTACCTAAAGAGCGGAAAAAAAAAGAGAACACGGATGCGACATTTTTTTTTAAATTTTGGTCGAAACAACGTTGTATCACATTGGATTTTCCGAAACGTCAAGTATTAATTGAACTGTGTAGTTTTTCGTTGAAATAATACTTGACATTTCACGAATTGTTCGGGCGCACTATCATTTTTTTTCACTATTTTTACCCACAAAATTTAATTAAATATATATCTCAAGAAAAAAAATACACAATCCTTAATAATAAAATTTTTTCAATTTTAATGGAAAATGTCATTTCGCAACAATTTCTCAGAACACGCCAAAAATATTTAATTAATAAATTGAGCTCTAAATAATCTTCATTAAGGATCACGATCCATATTAAATTATTTATTGGAATTCATTCACTTAATACATTTTATTTGATTGATTACTATCCCACCGCAGAAAATATTCTTTTCATACAATTCCATTTCATTTAAAATAATTAACGCACTTTCTAAGGCAAACGCCGGCAATAATTGTTTCTAATAATAATCTCTTCACATATTTATTCACTCCTCAAATTTGATCTGGTTTTAACGGTTTTAATGTTGCAATTCGAGAAGAGAGAGAGTGTTCGTTTTAATCTAAAATTTAGTATTATATTATATCACTCCATCCGAGCAGATTTTACTTTCCATATCTCTCTCTGCTAACCATATAATTATTACTAGTAGAATTATCGGCCCAAAAAGAAAACTAAAAAATTTTTTTCGCAATGCTTCCACAAAGTCGCAATAGAATGTAATTTTCTTTCATTACATTTCGAAATTTGTCTCTTCCAATCTCTTTTCGATATATCTTCCAATCACTTTAATTTTTTTCGCTGATAATTTTTCGCCCGACGATTGCGCTACGCAAAATGAAAAAACTAACAATCGCTATCATCGAATTGTTTCTCGATATCGTGATGGAGTATAATTAGTCACGGTGACGACGTACCACGTCTACGATCCTGATGACGTTCGATCGAGCCCACGACTGCGGCCCGGAAGAAATCAATACGCCGCCCCGAAGATACCGACGATTGGCCGCGTCCATCAAAGACGAAGAGAAACTTTTTCAAGAGGAGAAATCGAGACAAAATAAAATATAAAAATAAAACCGGGTCAATAGGTAATTGTTATATAAAAAAAATATATTAAAATCCTGAAATCTTCTCTCTCTCCTCTCCTTTCTAATAATATATAAAACCTATCTTATAGCCGGATTTATTAGAAATATCCGATACGACGTTAATAAACGGCAAAGCATAAATCATTAATTGCATATTTGTTATTCACAAAGGAAGTGCATAATCCGTAAATTGAAATGTTGATTGCACTGTTATTTCATCGCCTTACCGCAACCGTGATGCGCTTCCTTCACATGTAACAATGTAAATTTACGAAAGGCACAAGGATTCCGCTGGAATATCCACGAAGAAGAGAGAGCCACTCTATCTCTTGTCAGATTCTCAAAATATCTTCGCGTTTGTACGAATACTAGCGGCACGATGACGTAAAGAGGTACATCTAGTATGCACTTTGGTAGCGCGCGCATCTGTGTGTGACGGGTCTGGGTGAGAATATTCAATTCTGAGAGAACGTTTTTATGACATATCGCGCAAAATGTGTTCTTTTATTGAAAATTTCTTTTTCCTCTCTCTCTCTCTCTTCTCTTCGTCGACAAAAAATATTTAATAGATATATCATTTTTATTTCATTATATGAAAATTTTGTTAAATAACTTTATAGCTCTGTTTCATGCGACATGCCAGGTTCCATTCTGCCTAATATGCGATATGTTATGTGTTATATTGTGTTGTATTGGGTTAAATGAAAAGTTCGTGCCGTTTTTTCGGTCTTCATCTCTTAGTAAAAAACGGAACAAACTTTTTAACAAAAAGTACCGAAACAAAAGTTGTTGAGAATTAAATTATCTTTCAAATAAGATCAAAGTGATTGTAGTTCGCTCCATAGGTTTTGAAATAAACCAGTTAATAACCAATTTTAAATATGCCGAAAAGTGCTTTTTCGGCTATTGACGGTTATTCGAAAACCTATGGAACGAACTATAATAACTTTAATCTCATTTGAAAGATAGTTTAATTCTCTACAACTTTTGTTTCGGTACTTTTTGTTAAAAAACGCATACTTTCCCCGATATTTGTAAAAATGTAAAAAATAACCGTGATTTCAGAGGATTTTGGGCGCTAACTCTTTAAGAAAGCATTTTTCGACCCATGTATATCGGAAACCTTTTGTTCGGAATTAAATTATCTTTCAAATGAGGTCAAAGTAATTGTAGTTTGCTCCATAGGTTTTGAAATAAACCAGTTAATAACCAATTTCAAATGTACCGAAAAGTGTTTTTTCGGCTATTGACGGTTATTCCAAAACCTATGGAACAAACTA
>NW_021853600.1:604866-612256 GCF_003651465.1 Formica exsecta | reverse complement strand
TTAAAGAGTTAGCGCCCATAATCCTCTGAAATCACGGTTATTTTTTACATTTTTACAAATATCAGGGAAAATATGCGTCTTTTAACAAAAAGTACTGAAACAATAGTTGTAGAGAATTAAATTATCTTTTAAATGAGTATTGTATTATTGTATTGGGTTGAACGGAAAGTTTGTGCCGTTTTTTCGGTCTTTATCTCTTAGTAAAAAACGAACTTTCCGTTCAATCGATGTGTAAAAGAGAATTAAATTATCTTTTAAATGAGATCAAAGTTATTGTATTGGGTTGAACGGAAAGTTTGTGCCGTTTTTTCGGTCTTTATCTCTTAGTAAAAAACGAACTTTCCGTTCAATCCAATAGAAGATGTGTAAAACTAAAAGTATTTCAATTTTTGACAAATTTCTTTATATTATAATCATTCCCGCAATTAAACCTCAAATCTCAAATTTTTTTATGAAAATACAGATTATTTTAAATAAATTAAAAGTAATTTGTTAGTATACTTGCGTTCTAGAAGAATAATTGTTTATCGTAAAATGGCATTTTACATTCTATAAACTTCAATTTAAAATAACTCTTAAGTCTCTGTTTAAACCATTCATTACGAAGAGTTCCAATATCGGAAATTTCGATATTACTTATTTCCCGATTTATTGACATATCGACATTATATCGACGTTATCATGTTTTACATTTTTATCAAAATCATATACAATAAAAAAAAAATATTAAATTAATTTATTTTTCACATTTTTTTGTTTTTTTAAGTGTTTAAAAATTCTATAAAAATTAAGTCTTTATTTTTTACAAACTTGAAGAAAAATTATTTCCAAATTCATTCAAGGATACTTGCTGAGCACTTTTGTGCGTTTTTTGAAATACTTTATACGTTGCAAATACTTTATATGTTGCACTTGGCTCAAACAACCGACACTTTTTATACAGTGATATCCAAGTATTAACATTATATTAATAAAATAAAGAAGATGCATGCCTGATTTGTCACACTTTTCGGAAACACGTGTTCGGCTTATCAAACAAGTATCTAGATCAGTTCACGTCCTTGTCCGAAAGTACAGTTTACGTTTCGCGCTGCGTTTGATCAGCAAGTCCGCTACATTATTCTTTGATCAGCAGAAATCGTTCGTTTTCTTCGACATTTCCATGTCGAACGGGGATCACGCGAAGGTTGCACTCTCGGGAAACATTGGGTCTGTTCTTTATAGTTCAACTGGCTGTACTAGTTCAGAGCTTATCTTTCTCCTTCCAATGTAGAGAGAAAAAGATAAGCTCTGAACTAGTGCAGCCAGTTCAGCTATAAAAAACAGATTTATTACTACACGATTTGTGCAAAATTCAAAGTAAAGATTCGCCAGCTTCGTGAATAGATGACATGGACAACGAATCGATCGAAAACCTGACCCCGTAGCCCGACGACGTCATCGTCTATGATACAAGAAGCATCCATCGTCAAATGACACCGTTATCGATGATTTGCGCAATATCGCAAATGTCGAATTTAATGATAAAATTAGCTATATAACGATGACCTATGTCTCCAAATTATGTCAAGCTAAATATAAACACTTTACCGCAATAACTAAATATTCACTATTGCTTTTGATCGTCAATGTAATTGAATCTAAAATTAATTGTTTGATTAAATATATTGTAAAAATAATTTTTTTTTTTATTTATCATGTTTCAAGCAATTCGATAAAACTAACAGATATAATACTTTTCTCTCCTAATCAATTTTATATAAAAAATAAATTTATAATATAAATAAATGTATAAAAAATAAATGTATTATATAATATATTATATTATTAGTGCCAGGAATAATCTCTCTGTATAATTTTCAAGACTGCAAAAAATTATTTATATGTGTTAAAGCATATCATAAATTAAAAAATGCATTAATTAAAAAATTAATATTAAAAATTAATCATGAACAACAAAATATCAAAAGCTCTTCTCGAATTCAAGTTAAATTATCGGTTGTGCAAAATATATATTGCTCGATAATATTACGCAAGTGACACGACCATATGTAACCAAAATTATACTTTTAACTAATGTATAAGATACAAGCGGAATTCCCAAAAGATCAAAAGCACAACTTAAAAGCAGGCTCGATAGCATTACTATCTACAGATAGGGCACTTCGTTTGCGATATACAGGGCAAATATACAAGCTGATATAATTAATCTATTAGTACTTGATTCATAAAAGATGAATAACACACACTAGTGTTACATATACGAACAAGTCCTTTCTCTTTTTTATTAATTCCATTATTTTAATTATTTTAGACACGTATTTTTTATACGAAAATGGTAACACTAAATTATATGTACTCTTTTTTAAATTCGTAGTAATTCTTATTTAATATCGATTTAATCTTTCTCAGAAATGTAACTTCTAGTATCAATGATATAATTACTCTTATTCTCACATATATATCTGCATTATCTAAAAACATGCTTGTGTTCCCTCTTTTGAAATATTGAACTGTATCGACTTCGGCGAAGTAACCTAAACTCAACTTCCATAAGTTGTGACCCATATCATCCTGTAAATTCTGTGTACGCATATTCAAAAGCTCTGATCCTCTCTGGCGTAATAAACTAATTTCTCTCTCCCACGTGGGTGTTACATAGTCTGCCATTACACTGTCGTATAAACCGCAACGCATATTTTGTAATTACTTAGATGCGTTCATCGTGTACGTCACGGTTGATTTAATTGAGTCTGTAGTTTGCATATCTATGCACACGCACACAAATATGCTAAACATAAATAAGATGCATTAAAATGTCACGCACTTGTGTATTTCGTGTATGTATGTGTGTGTGTCTGTGTATGTGTATGTGTGTGTGTGTGTCCGTAACTATAAATCTTTTCACAAAAACGAAAACAAACTCTAGAAAATGCATTTGTATTTTATATTAATCTTTTTGCCTAGCTTCTAACTTCTTCTACCTTTTTTAGGTATATCTAATATAATTTTTATAGTTTCTTAATTTATTACATGTAACGATGTAGGAGAAGATATAGAAAAATATTAAATATTAGATATATGTATGTATCTTTTACTCATAAAGTTAGATTATTATTTTAAAGAGTTATGTTTATAATTTTAATTTATCTATGTGTGTCTAGTTATATAATCACAAATTATATTAAAACTATCACATTAATATATTTTTTTTAAACAAAAATTAAAACGACTCAATTATCACAAATTAAATTATCACAAATACTGTCTTCTTTCGTATTCTTCTATCTTCTTCTCCAATGTCATGTGTATATATATTTATCATTTTATTTATATCTCATTTTTTTTTATGTTTCATTTTTTATTGATCTTGTATCTGCGTTACACGAAAAATCTAAGACTTTTATATGACATCCCAAATACAATATGCGATTTCATAATAGTATATTTCTGTAACAGCAAATCCGTAATTCCAATCCGAGGATTGGTTTGCGAATATTCGGGTTCGATAGCAACTACATCCCGTACATGGCAACCCTCGTTCGCACAATCAACCACCCTCCCGCCGGGCTAAAATTAGACAAGTACGGGGCGTAGGTTTATTCAAATTACTCGCGCGCAGTATTCGAGAAATAGTCCGCCGGATTTTCGAGACGAGGTATCCATTGAATTCCTGGCGCGAGAAGCGGAAGCGTCGACACATGCATTCGCGACGATGCAGTTGCTTTGTCGCTTCGCGTCGCTGGGATTAATGACGGACACTCGAGGTGGACTACGTTTTTGTGCGAGTTTGTCTTCGCGTCCACGGTGAAAGAACCGCTTTCATGAATAATTAATTATCATTTCGTTGATTAATCTATCTTTGTCGCTCGAGGCTTTATATGGAACTTTAAAAAATTTTAAATAATGATAGCAAAATTCTTCGTCGTATTCTGAGATAAATTTTTTTTATCTTTATTAAATGTCATTTTTCTTTCCATAGTATTAGAGAGAGAATATCGATTAACTATTAATATATAAGTTGTCGGTATTATTTCAATTTTCTCTTAACTATATTGTTTATTTTGTTATAATTCTTAAAAAAAAATGATATTGCAAATAGAACACGCAATATTTGTACAATCGTCAAAATGACGTATACAACTTTCTAAAAGAAAATTTTCTTCATTAAGAGATCGCAACCTCACTTCTTTTAACATATCTATACAGCGCAATTTATAAAAAAATAATATTTATTTAGTATTTTATCGTCAAAGTGACGTATTAAAAATAAAGTGTATCCTCTCCGTGGGAATGTTAATTTATTGATGAGGATTTGAAAGGCTTTAGAGCGAACCAACAGGGACTTAGGAAACTTTAGAATTCCCACACGAAAACACGCGACATGCAGCTGTTAGTAGACAAAGATGTGAGTGCTTACCGTAGTCTTCTCCAAGCAACGAAGTAGGTGATGATGCTGCAGTTCAAAGATATCTTCCTCTTTGTACAACTCGTCCAAATGCAGCCCGCTCTCCTGAGCGGCCAAACGCGCCTCCGCTGCCTTCTTTTTGCTCACAAAGGCTGCACCGCTCGACGCCTTCGCGATTCTAATGCGCGCCAATCTGGCTTTCTGCAACAGGAAAAAAGGAAAATTCATTTACTTATGTGTTTCTAACTCCTTATCTGTTGGTATTAATATAAAACTAGAGACAAATAAAGATTTAATGAACTTTTTATCATTTATATAAAAACACAATTCTAAAATAAAAATTAATATCAAGAATATCAAAAACAAGTTATAGTTGCTATAAAGTAGCTATAGAGATTTAAAAATTTTAGTTTTTCCAATAATATTTTTAAAAAAATTTAATTTGCCGAGCAAGCATAACAAGCATATCTATATTTTGTTATTTTAATAATCTAATTTTTAAGCAATTAATTAATTACTTTTTCATTATTTTTTTACAAAATCGGATATATTATATAATTACTTCGATGCTTGCTTCGAAACATAAGCATAGTGATTTTAATCGTAAAAAAACGGGCGGAAGATTAGGTTAATAAGACTTGTCGGATCACGAGATATAAGTATTTGTATTATCTCAGGATTAAGTACGCCTAATACGCGCACACAAGCGCGCAGCTTTCACCGCGGATAAATTCCCACTAAGGCCAAAATAAACTTTTATCTTGCCGACGTGACACACGGCGCCCGAACTTCATCGTGCCTCTTTAAATCCCCATTTTACGCCGCATGAAAAAGCTTTCAGTTGACAAATGACCGAATTTTGCCGTCCCAAATGTTTTATGTAAATTCTTGGTGAAAAAGATTCTTCTCAAGAAGATTTGCTTTCAACAGAGCGATATTTTCGTTTAGATAATTTTGTCTTTCCTAAATCACAAAACTTATTCAGGTTTTTACCTTACATTTTATAATGTACAGATAGATAAATAAGTATCTGAAAATTGTACGTAAATGATAAGTTATTTTCAATAAATATACATTATTATTTTCCCATATAAGTATATATAATATCGTGCTTTGTTTTAGTATCTATTTTTTTTAATCGCATATCTAATATCTTTAAAAAGGTAAGTCACATACACAAAGAAGACTGTTCATTATATCACATCATTACATATAACTATGAAGTACAATAGCGATTCTACAATCGATTCTATCGTTAAAACTCTGTAGATCAATTTTTTTATTCAATAAATAAAAGTGTAAACTAACCGTAATATATTTATTAATTAATTTTACAAATAATAAATAAAATAAGTTACAAATTGCTCACTGATTACTTCGCCGTTATTTGATGGCTCCCTGTCGAGTTAATGTTTCATGAAGACGGACGGGAATTAATTAATCGCATGGGTACGTAATCGTAATAATCGTTGCTATAATCGTTCTCATAATCATACGAAATGATCCACTTCGACCTAGTATATTTGTCGTTTGTCGAAAAATATTACTACGACACGCGGAGCCGCTCTCAGATCATTGTCTATATTCGCTCGAGTTGTCGCTGTGCGAATGACAAGGCCACGACCAAATGTCAACATCAGCGCGTTTACGTTCCGTGTTTACATTTCGCACTTACGTTTCCAAGGCTTACGCCTCGTTATCATTGGCACAGTAAGACTCGGCTAGAGAAATAGTAGCGCGAGTGTGTGTCGTCTTATCTCTCGAAATATGATCGTGACACTAAGCCAAACGCAATCATTTCATACGATTTATTAGCATTAACAACGATTATCACACACGATTATGTATCCGAGACATTAATTGATTCCTGTGATTATTGCGTCTTATAACGAATATTACGTATTAATACTCGATACGCAGTATTCCATGATACAGGATGATCTAATTAAAACAGCCTTATGTGACGCATTTAATTAATTAGTACAGTCGTATTTAATCTATTCATGCTACTTAATATTACATATGTATTTTAATATTCTTAATTATGTACAAAAAATTTAATGTTTAAATATTGGTGATTTATTAAAACGCGTACTTTACATGATTTATTTGGTCAAGATATATCGTACGAGTAATCAATACAGCGACGACGTATTCATAGCACACATTCTGTAGATATGTATCTTTAACTTTAAATTATTTATGTTCACATGTACGTTATAATTCACGATACATAATTATCCTAAAATGGGAACGTATATTATTTATTAAAATCAAAAGTAGCATTGCCATGCCAAGTGAGTGCGAGTTTTAGTCGCGCAATTTTCGAGTGTCGAGCAAATTATAGTTTCTATGTGTACATAGTTTCCACATAGTTTTCTCTCGTTGCATAATAAAGTTTCATGTGATTAACGGAAGTGTCGTACAAAATATCGCGCAATCGTTGTAATATGTGATCGCACATGTAATCGTAATTAATCGTATTTTCGCGAGTGAATGCCATGAAAAACTACAAAGAACAAACAAGGAGACCCGGATATCGGTGAAGCAACCGTAGAGTAAGCAATTTACAACTTATTGTATCATTTATTGTTTGTAAAATTAATTGCTTCTTTATCTTTGCGATAGTAATCTATTTTTAACTCGTGTAATAAAACGCATACACAAAGAATATTTCAGATTTTATTTAAAAATATTTGAAATATCTGTAATAAAATATATGTATAAATTAATAGTTTTATATAGATATATGTAAAATATTTTTTAACACACAAATATATATGTATATTTAGGATAATTCAAAATAAGGAAAAGACAATATATATGGTGCCAACACAGTATATGGAGCGCGAATAAATTTATAAATATATTTAAGATTTATAATTATTCATATAGAAATTAAATTTTTATCTATCACATATGTTTTTTTAATATTTATAGCTAAAATTTTTTTATGGTAATTATGCAATCTATTTCATTATT
>NW_021853600.1:559478-604676 GCF_003651465.1 Formica exsecta | reverse complement strand
TATGCAATCTATTTCATTATTGTATATTTATAAAAAATAAATAAAGAATTTGATTATATTAATAATAATTAATGTTTTAAATATAAATTATTTTGAATACTTATATTTATTTTTATATTTATATTTATATATTATATAAGTTGGATTCATTATTATTTTACAGATCAACATTGTATACTTTACAACTTTGCTGCTGCGCATCGTATGAGTGAGCGCAATTTTTTCATTTTTTATAATTTTGATATGGCATTTATTATAATCTCTGAAAAAATATAACAGATATGTATGTGTGTGTATGTATGTATGTATATCTTTCACATCCACTTACTTCTATATTTACAATAAAATTGAATCATGAAAGAAGAACGCAAAATAAAAGTTTACGAAGCTCATAAATTTTAAGTTATAGCGAGTAATATTACTAGCAGTTGAAATACTTAGAATCATTTATTTATAATCCCGGACAAACGAGGAACTATAAATAAACATAGCTCTTTTCGCCCTGCATTTTTCTAAGCGTCTTTATAAATAAACGACCTTATGCAACCTTATTGACGCTGTATACAACTACACGATTAACTTTTATTTTTTCTTACGGTTGACCTGCAACAATCATAGCGCTATTTTATGCAGCAAGAAATCTGCGCGAAACCAGTGAACCAAATAATTTCCTTAACCAGTGTTGCTTAATTCTTATATGATTTTTTCTTAATACTCTTTAAAGTTATAAGAAGGCATTTACATTATATAACCATATCTTTAAATGCCGTCTTTTTGCAGGCTTAATCTGTCTTGTGATATCTGCTCAAAAAATTAATTTTAAAGTTATTAAAAAAAGTTTACTATCAAAGTATGTAATTATGTATATTTTTTTGTAGCAAAATTTTCAACAAATACTATTTCTCCTCATAATAATTTAACATTTTATTTTAAATATCTTTATTGTATATAACAGCACCTTAATTCATATATTATAATAAAATATTTTTCAAAATTAAAATTACATTAATTTTAAAAATGTAGAACAAATTAATTTTAATTAAAAGAATTTTGTTATGTTTGCACTTCTCAATTCATAAAAATTTCTAGGTTTTTAATAATATGAATCTTAACAATTAGTTGTCTGCTATTCTTCTTAATAAAAAATTATTATGTTATTATAATTATTATAAACAAGATTGATTTCAAATTCTTTGAATAAAAGAAAGTATAGAAAATTTTTCTTTGGGACTTTATATAAACAATTAACTCTTGCTATGCAGATATTGAATCCATTTAACCCTTTTATGCTAAATATCTCTTTTCTTCTCAATCAGCATATAATATTAAAAGATTCTTTAAGAAAAAATAAAAAGTTTATAAAAATAACAGGATCAAAATCTTCAACTTGGAAATTTATTATGCAAAACGTATAAATGAAGTTCTCTTATGAATACGAATGAATCTATTACTACTGTGCGATAAATTGTCAGGCAATCCGTATCATCCATATGCATATGGCAATAATTTAAAATAAGTAAATAAAAAAAATTTTTATTTTTCGAGAAATAAATGCATAACGTATAGTAATTAAAACATAAATTAAGCATTAAATATACTTTTGAACACAATGTCAGCAGAGTTTCGATATAATGGAATAATATTAGAATTTCTGTGGTTTTATGCGATATTACACCGCGAATAAACTTTTGTGGGACTCTTTTCCGGCCGCAAACGATGATTAACGGCGTCCAAGCGGTAGCGTATCGATCGTGCTAATTTTGTAACTTTCGCAACTTGCGCTATGCAATTGCGGAAATTGCGACAGACGGCAATAGGCGTTAATTCAATGTCCGCATCTCGAACTGCCGTGCGTAATCATTATGAAAATATAACGAGTTAAAATGTATTATATCTGTTCTCTTGCGAGATTTTCCGAACGCTGATGTATATTTTTGTGAACAATATCGATAGTTACCGTTAATCGGCTGATTAGAGACTGAAAGGGTTCAGTGTGTGTGTTTCCATCGGTTCTATTTTTGTTAAAAAAGGGGTAAGAGCACATGTTGCCACAACTAAAGGGTTGGAAGATTTCAATCGATAAAAGTGTGGACACGAGAAGTTAAATCTCTTCTCTTGCAAAGAAATTTTATTTTTCCGATTTTTATATTATTTTTGTAAATGCATGTGTTACTTTTCATATACAGAGTGGCCCATCAAAACAAAACAGGCATATCTTTTGGCATTTAACCTTATTTGTTCGAAGAACGCTCGGATAGGTCAACTTTATTTGCAAGGGGAACATATTAATTAGCTATTTCCGTTCACCTAACTTCAACCCCAAAAGCGGGGTTAATTTCACCTTAAAAATTTTAAATGACAAGAGGTGTCTAAAGACATACCATTTGAAAGTCCGATGAATTTGCTTTACAATAGTATTTTAATTTTTGAATTCCGATCATAACACACATGTTATTTTTTCTTATATAAAATACTTTTTTTAAATAAAATGTCACACTCATTAAATAAAATATAAACAACATTTGAATATTATAAGTTATTTTACATTTACACAGTTATTTTACATTTACATTTATAACATTTTGTACTTGCGTTTATCAACGTCACATTTTAATTAATAAACGTTGATGAAAATAGTAGTATTAGAGATCGTGTGTGCTTTTTGCTATTTTTAAAATATGTTGGTCAGTAGAATACAAATATTTTTCTCGCGCATTTAATATTAAAAATGAATTTATATGGTATCGAGATACATATCCTCAGGGCGAACTTATTGTTAGAAGAAATCATTGCTGTCTCTTGTTTTATTAAAATTCTCTGTTTAATACAAATATTTAAAAATTGGAATTTTAGACAAATAAATTTGCAGTAAATAAACTGTGTAATAGAGAATTATATAAATTTAATTCCATTGTGCCTATGCTCTAAGAAATTTCAAACAGCCGCTAAGTCCGCAGTAAAATTTTGAAACTCTTGGCTTATCGCAAACTTGCGATAAGAATGCCAAGGATGTGAGCAAAGTTGCAAACAAGGTCGCTTCATGGAATAGAAGCCCGGTTGCCGGTTTACCCGTTTGCCTCGGTATATTTTCGCGCGATGCAATTGCGGCTAAAATTGCAGCCGCGATTTTCCGCGACGTGCATTCGCTGGGCACTCGCGGATGTTTACACCATTACGGATCGAGGCATCTGCGACGCATCAGTATGCCATACTCGAATGCACCAACGAATGCGACTGAACTCTGTTTTATTGCCATGTGACGATAACGACAATGACGACCATTGTGAGAGGATAGAGCGCGACCTGACAATTGTCAGAATCATCATCACCGAATTATGGCCGCTTATGAAACCACAATGAGAACGTCGTAAAGTGAGCGAGATCGACCTTTCTAGATGTCCAGCATAACACGATAAAATTTATAGCAATGTTATTGCACGTATGATAAACCGTGATGTCGGAATATGAAATATCTCGAATTTTTTTAACACGTTCGCCGTCTCGATGCTTCTGGCATACTTTAATAGTGACGGATCACCGGTTTAAGTAAAATTTAAGTAAATATAATGATATACATTTATATATCATTTCATATGTCGTACGTACAATTTTGCCTTTAATTGTAAATGTTCTTGCTTCTTTTATGAGCAGTTAAAATTAATCATATTTAAAGCAAAGAAAAATTAATTTGGATTAATTATATATGGAGAAAAAAATTATATAAGAAGAAAAACACTCAATAAAAAGAGATAATACTGTCACAAGCAATACTATTTCTAATCAAATAAAAAAAAAAATTATTTCTCCTAAAAGAAGAATTCACAGACAAAAGGAAGTGCAGCGCAATTCTGGGACACCCAATGTAACACAAAACGATAAAAACCCACAAAAGATATTCTTCCATATAGAGTCGCTTAATTTCCTTATCGTTGTTACATTGTAAACATGTCTTTCCGAAGAGGCTTTTACATTTCGGGACCGCGAAAGGGTTATCAGAGTCTGGCAGCGCGTCGCTGCCGGAAGTTACATAGATTCGTGAATGCATTCAACCTGTCGGCACGGTATCGCTCGTGAAACGAGAGAAAGTAGAAGTTTGGCTGAAACGTATCTACGGCTCACAGCGGTTTCACAGCCCAAGGCGGACACAATCGAATATTCGAATAGGTAGTCGCTAAATAGACGCGTGCGCAGAAAACAAAAGCAACAAGAACAATATTGTATGTACACTCGCGCGACTACAGACACGGTGATTAAAAATTGCATAACGATCCCCCGTGTAATTACTAGAAAACTGTGCCGTCGAAAACTGTAACGACGAATGTTAGTTCCTACATGTCCTTCGTTTTAATCGAGCGATCGACCAATTAATTTCTCCAAACCTATAGCGATTTCTAATTTAAAACTGCGAGCAAATAAATCGGGAACTATTGAAATACAAATTACACTTAAGCGAATGTCGAATGCTACGGAATGTAAAGACGACGACACGCAAAGGCCTGTGTAGCTACAAATATGTATATAGTGTGAAAAGAATACGGTCGAATATGCAGATTCGTAAAAATTCAGATATTCACAGAAACGTCAGATATATTTTGCTCTTAGAAAAATTTTGTTTTGCAAGATTCGCGATGTAGACTCATTGATGCCCGTCGAAATCTTTTTACCGGTGAAATCTCCAAAGGGTCCTCATCGCTTCTCTCTTCTTTCGCGAAAAAAACGCAATTCTAAAAACCACTTTTATCCTTCTGAGGAAAGCCTGAGAAAGTAGGTCTTGCATAGCGTATCGCGAGCGCGGGCTTTCTTTAAAAAACGCGAAAGCTTCGGGCCAACCTCTCGTCCGTGACCCGCGTTATTTCGCGGCATTCGTTTAATTAACTTAGATGGATAAGCGGCAGGCGAAAGCTCGCGATCGTTACCGATCGCATTATACTCTTTTTCCTTATCGTCGGCTTGCAACCGGAATTAATTGTCGAATATCACGCAAAGATCATCGCGTGTATCCAGGATGTGTTCACGTTGACTTTTATTACTTAACTAAATTTGAAAATTTTCGTCAAAAAGTCGATAACCGATAGAGGTGTGTAAAATAGTGTTCGATGCGCGCGCGTAAAATCGTAAAGTTGTTTCAATTAATCATTAATATATCGAAATAATTAATTTAGGATGACATGGTAGCATAAAATATTATTCCATGCTGTTTTTCTTTTTAAATTTCCGATTGAAATAATATAAAGTCGCATAAAATATTATTTTATGTTACTTTATATTATTTTAATCGGAAATTTAAAAAGAAAAATAATAAGAGGTCAAGTGCTACGTCACATACTCATTCATACATTCATTTCTTTTATTTGGACTTTCAGTCTAATTAATTCCAATAAAATTAATTCTCACGCAATTTCCTCACGATTCCGCGCGCCAAGAATATTTCTCAAAAATATTGTCTCGTTCGCAGAGAAAAATGCTAGGATCAATTTAGTATTGTCTTGGAAAATATCGAACGATGCCGCAATTTCTTTATTGACAAAATAGTCGTCCGATATCTCGCCGATACAATCAAGAAAATTTAAAAAAATCTACATTACATTCCGCAAATAACAATCGCATCTAGCGTCGATGCCAGTATTGCTCGAACTCGGTCAAAAACATTCGACGAAAGCGATTTTGCGTGAAAACACATACTAATTACGCGCTATTAATTAACGTTACATTGTTGCCCCAGCTGCGTGATCGTTCACTATGTGCTGCATTCGATAATTTCTCATTCAATCCACTCTGATATGATCTTTAGTCATTACATTAATATACAAAAATAAGTACCAATATTTTTAATCGATTATTTTGCTGATAATAATAATTTACACATAGAATTTTACGCAAAAAAGATAAACTTTTATATCAAATCGTAATTCTAAAAAATATATTAAAAAGTGTGATATTTATTCTAGTATACAATAAAATATTTATGAAAATTGACGCGTGTTTTTTTTTAATTTCATTAAGCATTGATAAGTTTCACTCACTATATGATCCGTTAAAGATTATTCCTTGGCAGGCCAAGGGGTTCTATTTATTAAAAATTTCCGCGCAACGCATCGAAAAATTAAGGTCAGTTATTTACATCGCGTACATCCGTTCGTTGGCCCAGTTACTGATTATTACTATTTGCGTTAATGTCCGCAATAGTGCATTCTAATTGCTGCCTACGTACGTAGCATTCGCAATTAATTAAAGCCGCGACAAGCGGAAGCTTTGCGATAATTCACACCGTCGGTTGTAAGCGTCGTCCTAAATTTCTTGTCGGGTTTTTCGTTTTGAACCGCCGCTTATAAGCGGCTCGGCGAATAGCTAACCGGTGCATTTGCATTATTGGGCGTGTCGAGAAGTATTGCATAAGCGTCGTCGCACTTTTTAGCTGCTCTTTGGCGAGGCAAATATTCTAAAATAACAATGTTCGCTTGATTGCCATCTAATAAAGCATAAAAATATCAGCGCAAGCTTATTCTTGTTTTCCCTTATTGTGTTTTCTATTTCCTTATATTTTGTAAAAGGTTTTTCTGAATCTCATCTTTATAACTTTCTGATCATGAAAATAAATATATAATTAATAACTATTTTTATAAGTTTTGACGTAAGAAGAATTGCACAACGAAATCAGCAAAATGTAATCTATTTAATAAATAGGTAATAATATATAACGAATAAACGGAATTTCAAAGCTAAATATTAGCAAATATATTTTCAGACTCATTACGAAAGTCATATATTTGTCGCAAAGATGCTTCATTAATTATGTAGTAATAATTTATGCTATTTATAAATAAAATAAAATTGAATGGGCATACGTATCATAACATTAGATTTATTCATTTCACAATGCTACCATTTTCTCGCTATTTGTATTATTGCATTACGAGCTCCAACATGTCAATACGAAAATCGCGTAAAGGTTTTATCTACGAAAACGATCAAATAACTGTTGCTTCTATATTTCGTTATGAAAATCAATCGTAACTATCGCGCGTGGATAATATATGAAATAAAATCAAATTAACAAAAAAGTAAAATCTTAATTTTTCTTTGACATTAAGTTTAAATTTTATTAAGCACGAATGTATTTTATACTAAACATTTGAAATGAATTATAAATATTACATATTAATGATAAGTTGACATTTGACATAACAAAATAATACATATATACAATTTTGATATCAATTAAAATGATAGGTATTACGTATCAATTATAATAATTTTGTTCATTTTATATTTTGTTGAATAATGTTGTTTAGAAAATTTTCTAGAGCCTTTCTTAAAAAGATATCTAAACAACTAGAAAAACTATCCAAATTTAATAAATAAAATTTTGGCAAAAATAAGTAAAACAGGAAAATTCTAACAATTAAACAATTAAATAATATCACAAGTGACAACAATATTCTGAAAATAATTTAATAATCAAAAAATTAATAAAAATAAGAACATTTCAAATATATAATTTTGAAAACAGAGTTTGCTAAATATATAAATAATATCTTGGGATACCAATACTTTTTTTTATAGAATGTTGTGCTGTCCTTTAACCGTAAAATAAAAGTCAATGTTACAAAAAAGCAATTTACGGAAGAGTTGATCTTATTAGGAAGCGGATATCCGTGCGTGCCGTATATGTACACGATTGCTGAAAGGTTAAAAGAATAGAGAGATGATTTTATCCTGTAAGATACATATATTATTATTTTTAATGCATGTTAAAAACAGTCACAGTGGACTAACGCGTAAGCGCTTTAAGAGAGATTGCCTCTCGTGTGAATCATGTATTTATTAAGAAGTTTCCCCCTGCATATTTCCATCGATAATAAGTAGACGAAATTGAAAAAAATGTAATCTATATATTGTCTTGTGTTAAAATACCCATGGCCACGGTTTTGTCTGCCTACGATATTGTTTTTGCAAAAAGAGACGTTACAAATTGTTATTAATTAGAACTATTAATTACAAAAGAGACGCCACAATATCATCGTCATTATACTCTCAGCGTTACTGTTATTCGCAAGAAATTAATATCGGATTTTCCAGGAACGCAATATATAATGTTCGCTAATCTCTACAGCTCTAGCTAAATGTGCCTTTAATAAAACGCATGATTTAAACTAATCAGCGTTCGCAAATTAAAATTGACAATGTTTGAAACAAAAAATTTACGCTGATGGAAACATAAAAAGGCAAAAAAATACTCAATCTAATACTTAATCTTTATTTAATTTAAATGCAACCGTTATTGAAAAAAATACTTTTTGAAAAATTAAAAGAAACTCTTGAGACGCATGTTTTTGAAGGATGAAGTCTAAACTCTGTGATCCGCGATTTCTCTATAGTAACATTTATAATTTCAATTTCAATACTGTTTCAAATCCGGAGTTTTAATTTTTTGTTAGTACAAACAAATATTTGACTTTAATCTCGATACTTTTGCTGATAAAGATAAAAGAAATTCTCTTTAATCTTGATCAAGAAATGTAAAAAAGACAAAAAAAAACCCAGAACTTCGCTTTCTTTGATGATTGGTCGAACGAA
Organism: Formica exsecta; assembly: GCF_003651465.1. Classification (NCBI taxonomy): domain Eukaryota; kingdom Metazoa; phylum Arthropoda; class Insecta; order Hymenoptera; family Formicidae; genus Formica; species Formica exsecta. The sequence goes on along the minus strand of NW_021853600.1, from coordinate 596,099 downwards.
GCAATTTTGATTAACACACCTACGCGGTCGAACTGTTTGTAGCGTTAAGAATAACCGCGACCGCACCGATCGCCGCTGCTGCAATCACGCGCGGCTGTTTATTTAGTAAAAAAGAAACGGCGTAATAAACTTCGACAGCCGGCCAATGACGTCAATGATTTAATCGCACATTGCGAATGGATCAGAAGAATCAATCGACAGAAAATCTTTCTCTTCGTCGAAAAGAGAAGTAACATGCATTCTGCGAAAGCTCATGAAATGTGGCGATTATTTTTATATGTTATTGCTGCCTATCCCTCAATCGATTCGATTGAAAACGAATCACGAAATAGATTTGCGGAATCATCAAGAAATACTCCCGTAAATTTGACAAATATATTATGTTCCGAGAATAAAAATTTGAACATCGGGATGCATTTTGACAGAAATTATCTTAAAAAATTTAAATTTTTTTATAATTCATATATATGAAATAGATGCTGCTGATTTGCTCGTTTCAATCGTATATATTATATTATTATATAATTGTTATATTATTTAATTGCAAAATTAAAGATAGAAAACATTTTCTTTAAAAAAATACTTTCTAACAAAACACAAACTATTCAAATAAATTAATTACAAATAAGTTTATTTGAGGATGTCAGGTTTAGATTTCAACCCGTTTTATCTGTTAGCTCCAAACTTTGTCAATAATAATATTATCACAAACAGTGAGATGACAAATGTGTTTGAGGAAAATTTCGAACATATGAAGATATTAAATTCGAAATGTGATAAAATCGAGATATCTAACCAATAAATCTTTCTATTTTGATGAAATTTAACAAGTTTGTAGAGCAAAGGAAATAACTTTGACGTTTCTCTTGACATATCCAAGCTTAAAAATTAAAAAGAAAACACTCTATGTGTAATATATATTTTAATCTATATAATACAATATATATTGGAAGCGGGCGCGAAAAGAAATATTCCACTAAAATGTATGCTTACATATAATGAAAAGCAATGAAAAAAGTTGAAAATTTGAAACCAGTATTCTTATCTCCGATAGTTTTCGATTTATCGAAATCTTTCTAGTTAGCATTTCTTAGTTAAATCGCAGTCTAACAAATTAATGTGTTGCCGTTAATAATTATCACTTTGCCGACCCCGCTTTGTCAAGATTTTCGCGGGTATCCTTCATTCTCCTCGTCTATTTTTGGAACGAACCCTTAGCACGCCTGATGCTCCACACGTTCTCGTTTTCTTTCTAGCTGCACGTCTGCTTTTGAGAGGGCAAAAGAAGGGAAGGCGGTAAGTCGGTGGTCGCTTTGAGAGAAAAAAATCTAACAAGGGATAATAGAGATACTCGCATCTCTATATCTACAAACGTTCCTTACAAACAAACGATTAACTTGCGAACCATCAACGGAACTAAAACCAATTTACGGAAGTTTTGTATATGCGAGAGATAATAATAGTTCAAATACTAAAGATATAAGTAAAGTATAAACTGGCAAAAAAATGACGTAACAAGACTGCGATACAAGATATAATTTCAATTAAATATAAAAAATAAAGACAATATGATAACTACAAGTACAAAATTAAAAATAAAGTTATTTTTGAAGCTGTAGAATAAATTTATTTGCGCATAACAAAAAGATAGATAAATAGTTATACAAATAGAAAATAAAACTAGAAAAGATAATAAAAAGAGAAAAAAATAGAAAAACATAAATAATAGACAAAAATTATGGAAATTTTGTCACTTATTTTGCGACATACATTTGACATGAGACTAATAAATTTTTATATTATAAAGATTTATTAGTCTCATGTCAAATGTATGTCGCAAAATAAGTGACAAAATTTCCATAATTTTTGTCTCACGTTAAAATAATTTGCAAAGTTGCTGCTGTTAACTAGTGTGACTTATTAAAAATCGCATGCAAAAGTTGAAATAGCTTTTACGAGTTTTCATCATTTTTCTCTCAGGCACCAGCTATTGGAATCAATCCTATTTGTAAAGTTAACTGAAACTAAAGGTAAATGACTATTTGCAAGTGTATTTATACAACTAAGCTGCTTCATCGCAAGCTATCTGTAATAAAACAAACTTCAAATTTCAATAAACTTGCTCAACTTTATTATATCTTACAGCTTAATCTCTAATCCTCAGTAATGTGAATTGGCTATAAAAAATCCCTATTTAAAATAATTCTAAATTTTTCCTTTTTTCGTAATCTTTATCAATTTATTTTATGTTATAAATAATGCATATTTATTTATTATGCATAATTATATATCTGATAAACTTATTAGCAAATTCATCCACTTCATGAATTAAAAAACATTAAATTCGTTAAATTTAACAATATATAAAAATAATAAAAAAAATTGCATTAAAAAAAAGTCAATTTTAAATTGATTAAGAGAACTCGTGTAAAAACAAAGAAATGAAAAAAATATATATTAGACTCAAACCAATAGAAATACATGTGTGACTCTCATTAAACATCTAAATATAAATATATATAAATATAATATTATTATTATATTTATATATATATTTTATTTTGCGACATACATTTGACATGAGACTAATAAATTTTTATATTATAAAGATTTATTAGTCTCATGTCAAATGTATGTCGCAAAATAAGTGACAAAATTTCCATAATTTTTGTCTCACGTTAAAATAATTTGCAAAGTTGCTGCTGTTAACTAGTGTGACTTATTAAAAATCGCATGCAAAAGTTGAAATAGCTTTTACGAGTTTTCATCATTTTTCTCTCAGGCACCAGCTATTGGAATCAATCCTATTTGTAAAGTTAACTGAAACTAAAGGTAAATGACTATTTGCAAGTGTATTTATACAACTAAGCTGCTTCATCGCAAGCTATCTGTAATAAAACAAACTTCAAATTTCAATAAACTTGCTCAACTTTATTATATCTTACAGCTTAATCTCTAATCCTCAGTAATGTGAATTGGCTATAAAAAATCCCTATTTAAAATAATTCTAAATTTTTCCTTTTTTCGTAATCTTTATCAATTTATTTTATGTTATAAATAATGCATATTTATTTATTATGCATAATTATATATCTGATAAACTTATTAGCAAATTCATCCACTTCATGAATTAAAAAACATTAAATTCGTTAAATTTAACAATATATAAAAATAATAAATTTTACGATTATTATACATATAATATAATTTTACATTAATAAATATATAATAATAAATATAATTTGTGACCAGAAAAATGACGATATTCATGCTTTTGATATCTTCGAAAACTTTATTAAATTTTATGATTGCAAAGCACTTCTTTAGCATGAATATATTCAATAAGTTAACTGAATTTTGATATTTCATATAATCCACGATTATCTCATTAAATAAATAGAATAATCACAGCTGTTATTATTTTAATAAATACAACAAAATTATCAGCAATCAATAAGCTCAATAAATCTAACAGCTTAAATAAACACAAAAACCAATTTTTGATACGGGATAAAACTTTGTACATAAAACAGTTTCGATTTAACAGTTCATATATGTTGCAAAACATTTTTATATTTATAAGATAAAGAGCGCGAGCACTTTTTATATGTTTAAGAACTATCTAACAAATACTTTACGAATTAAATAAATTTTATAAATTAGATAAATATTATAAAATTGGAAATTGCAACTATCTTAAAGTAAAATCTGACAAATATATAACATTAAATTCCCCAAAATATTCAAAAAAATTAACTGTAAAGCTTTGAATAAGGCATCAAGCCAATTTCTGCGTATTTTATTATACTCTAGTAAAATTTTGTTTCCGTTATCGATGTTTTGTTTATGCGCGCCGTCATCGATTCGCTTAATTTCTCAGTCGAAAGAATTCAGGTATAAACGTAAAGCACTTACAAATGGATTCCATGTGTATTGACTCATCAATTTCAATAAAAAAATTTTTTTATGAATAGTTATATCAAATAAAATGTTCATGCAAAATTATTTCATACTTTTTCTTACATTTTTCGGAATATACAAAACAAAAATTGTATAAAAATGTGCACGTGGGTCTATAATTACCACAAAAAAATTTTAATCGAGATCGATGAATTCACGTAGAATCTTTTCAATATAAACTCCACGGCCAATGACTTATAAATTAAAAAAATTTAAGTTTAAATTTGTATAAAAAACTTAAATTTAAACATTTTTCCATCGAGTTGAAAGTAAAGAAAAAAGACCGTCTTCATCTTAACACATCTAAAAATGATACTGTTATTATCGCGCGATATAGCATGTGCAGAATAAGCAAACACATAGCAAGAAGAATCGATGCAACGGACGGTAAAACCGACGTTAAACGAAGATTCGTGTCGCTGTTTGCGCGACGGTCAGGGTGGAAAATCGATCTAGAGTCCTGTTTGCCCGTTAACGCCGGACGTGACATTAAATGCAGATGCAAAGTTCACAGAGCCGTTTACTGACAATATAGGTATATCGATGGCGGCCATAACGCCCATAAATCACATAGGCATTACGATAGTCCATGTTCGATCGCTAGACGTGTAATATGCAGGGCGTGAATGACTTCATATTACCTACAATATGGCAGGAGGTCAAAAAAGATTCTCTTCTTGGAGCGGCAAAAACTTTTACCAGGTATAACACAATCGCGATTAATCTGACATTCGTATTATATCGCAAATTTTGCTTTCTGCATAATGTAATATCAATATCCAAAATATATGATCCGCACAAAATTAATAGTGACTACCTTTCATTTCCTCAGACTTTCACATTGATAAAATTTTAGATAAGAATTGAATACGATTTCATGTATTATCATCTGTTATCATCGGTTCGTTACCGCTATTTCATATATAGTGAGAATAATTACGGAAAGTCGCAATACATGGAATACGTAATGAACAATTGTAAAACGTCGCGAATCATGGAAATAAGCAGAATAGTGCCAGCGATTCGTTGAATAGTCATACTTCCATTATTCCTTCTCGACCTTGTTAGTTCTTCTAATCTCTAAGAACAATTCGGAATTTGTAATTCTTAGATTTAATTAATCTTATGAGGCTCATGGTTCGCATTTTTCACAGCAGTAAAATCTACAAAGATTTCTCTAAGGAAAAAATTTTTCGGAAAAGAAAAAGAATGTGTGTATCAAACTGTGCAAAAAGACTTGATTTCCAAAATCTTACTCAATAACATTGGAATACCCTATATGATGCTTAAGATTTTACTATGATGTACGAGATGCATCGCGCAACATGAGGTCCCGAAAGCGTTACGAGAAGGAACAATATAAAAGTTCCAACGTCGATAAGGCGCAGGAAAGAAACCTGACGAAAGATCTATCGCTGTCCGAGAGCTAGAATCAGAACAAACGTGTCCATGCATATGTAGATGCGGCTGCATCTGCAATGCAGATCTACGCGGCATCGGCGAACCGACCTTCGCGAAATCAAACGATCCAAAACTTTGTAATTCCGCATAAAACAATTTAAAAAATTATAAAACGAATTGAAATTGAAAAGAGAGAGAGCACAAAAAGACAAAGTATTGCTTGTAATATGTAAATTAAAATAAAAATATTAATCCTGAATGAAATCCGAAAATAATCAAATTTTTTATTTCATTTATAATATAATTATCAATTTTCATTTATAAACTACTATTCACTACATAACTATCTTGCAACCATTAAAAATACACTTGTTTATGATTTTTATAAATATAGATAAAAATTGCATTAATACAGTATTTTCAAAAATTCGTTTTTATATAATTAAAAAATCTCTGAAAAGATTCTCAATCAAAATAAATTTCTGTAATATAAAGCAAAATATAATAAATTATGTATAGATAAAATAATAATATTTAAAAAGAATAAAATCGTTAATCTTCTCTTCTTTTAATAAGTTTAATCGTGTGTAAGTTAATTCTTAACTTTCAAGAATTTGCTTCCTAAAAAAATTTCGCTCAACAGTATAATTTCGCACAAGTCAGAAGGAATTATGTCATTCGATTTATAACTGCGACCTAAATCCTTTTTATTTGTAACATGGTGTATTTTCGCGAAATCAAGCGTACAGAAAAGATTTAAGAGATCGCAACTGACTTTCTTTTTCGGCTAGCCATGATGCCATCTTTCTTGTTCGCGAGATCCATCCAAACACGTCGTCGATGTGTGCTTAAATCGTCCCAAGCGTATCGGCGCGAGCAAAGTAGACACATAAACGTACACGTGTGGAAATAAATCGTTCGTTCGTGTACGCGTGAGAGAGATTTAAAAGATCACTTTCGCCTTTCAGAATAAATCTCACTCGCACATTCGTTCGCGAGTTCTCGTAAAAATATCGCGCGAAGGATGATATTCCGCCTGAGAGACTACAAGTAGACGCAGCGTCTCACGCGAAAATCGAAGCGATGATCTTTTTCCTTCTCTATCTTTCGAAACAAAGCGAATTCGGGCGGAATTCTTTTTATGGATCGATCGATACGCTGCCGAAATGTCGATGCTAAAAATGGTAATCGTGTCACGGGAGCGAAGCAAATGTGTGAGAATAACCGTCCGTGTTTATTCATGATACTATAAAACAATTTCTAAGAAATCATGAAAAAGATCTGCTTCTCATATTTAAAAAAAAAATTAAATTATTCAAATGATTGTTATATTATATATAGTATGTAAAATTTCTTTAATATAATTGCGATTCCATTATGAAGAACATTTGATTGTCGAAACTGTAAATTAATAAAAAAATTATAGATTTGTATTTTATATATTTTCCGTATATTATAATAACTACAATAATAAATTGTTTTATTAAATTTTAATCGGAAATACATAATTCAATCTTTTCTCAATTTCGTGATGAATGCAGGGCTTTCGAGGAGAATCGCGCAAAGATAAAAGAGTAAAAAGAAATGTAAATTTTTCAAAGTAATTTTTCCCAATGATATCAGTTTGTGAAACGATGAGGTTTGGTTAAATAGTCGTAACTGTGCCACGGGAACAAAGTTACAGACTACACGTAGGTGAAAATAAATCATCCGACTTGTGAAAACGACGATGCGAAACGAGCTAACGTGTCATCGACTGCGACCCGAGTGGAACCCGCCACTTCCTCCCTATAATGGAAGAAATATCTTCGAAACGTCGATATTAGGGGGATACGAAAATGGCGACGGGAGAGTTCCTCGCCTTCGAGAATGTCGATCGCAATTTATATACTCGGTCCGTAGCTAGTCATCTTTGATATTGTTGTATAAAGGTCAACTCATGTAAGTTGTGCAAATTCTTACTAGGCTGATACTTTTGATATTATTCTAAAATAAAAAATCAGGCGAAGCTAATAATTAACTGGCATTGCAAACTGCTATATGTTTATTATAAATACAGATTGCAGTCCGTTTTGAATTTTAATATATGTAAATGCTCTAATATTTACTGTACAGAAAGAGAAAAAGTAGCAGAGATCTTCAATCTTATTATTATATAATCTTGATCAATAATGATAAAATACGTTACGCGGCACAAATTTAATATGAATATTTTATATTAGACAATTATAGATTATATATTTTATAATATCCACATTTATACTGCAATTTGTACGAGATAAACATTAGCATCAATTCTCTTTTATTGAATTCCATTCCTGTTTTGGGACACAGTAATAAAAGCTCTGGCGCTCTGCCTTGTTAGCGACTTTGTTATAAAGCGGCCCTGAGCCAGCAAAGAGAGTTTTTAGTCCGAAGACAACATCCAGAAGTATCGATATCTAGAATATACCAGAATAAAGTATACGCTTCTCGATGGTGTGAATAGTAACACAGCTATTTGTAGACTCGCGTCGTACACATGAGAAGAAAACGATAACGTTTTGAGAAATGCTATACGTAAAATTACTATATATAAATACGCCAAGATATTGTAAGATTAATAATTTCATACAAAAGTTAAATCTATATATATATATAAGCATGAATGTTACTCTAAGTCCTAGAAGTTCTAGATAATCTGCGAAAATCTTGAATTTCGATATTTCTTTGAACTCATTTCCATGGTAGACATTTAGGTATTATCGAAATTATATATAGAGTGTTCCTATATATAAAGTTTGAAATTGGACATGAGTACTACTAAAATTCAAACTTTTGATAGTAACTTTATCTATCACGGTAATTCGGATTTATGACTGCTAAAACCGGTCTAGCATACTATCTTCTGCTCTCTTTATAGATTGTTCTTTTTTTAGATTATTGTTTAATGGAATTGATTAATTTGCTATAACATCAACGGTATATAATGCGCAGTTTAATTAAAAGAATGCAATATATATATATATAACAAACGTAATTAATACAAAATGTATAAAAAAAAAGGAATATATGATCGCAATATAAAATTTATTTAAAATTTATTAATAAATTAGATTATAGGGAAATTTCTTAAAATTACGTATATACAAATTAAAAGATGTCTAAAGTACACTCACCCTCTGCGCCTTTCGTTTGTCAGCACGTTGATTTTGATGATATATTCTGCTGAAGTTACTGACGATAACAGGTACCGGTAAAGCGATCACTAGGACACCGCTCAAGGAGCATACACCCCCGACGATTTTCCCCGCAATCGTTTTCGGAACCATGTCACCGTAGCTGAAACAGACAAAAAAAAAATATTTTTGAACCAATTGCTCCATAATATATGTAACATATTAATTCGCAAATTTTGAATATCATTACTGAAATTTATACATATTTTTAATTACTTATTCTTCCAATAATATATATTTTTTCCTGAATATTAGAACATATAGAAAATCATATTTTGATAAAAACCGAGTATTCTAACATTTTAAGATACAACTATGTTAAAGTTTATAAATCGTTCAATTAACAAAATTACAGAATTTAAAAGTCATTAAATTTATAAATTCTAAAAAACGAGGATCCTAAATTTGAATTTATATTATAACATTCAGAAAAATCTAGAAAAATTTCTTGAAATTAAAGTGTATTTCTATGTATAATTTCAAGCAAATACCATACATCGCATAACAGAAAGATTTTTAAACTCGTTCAATCTTATTCATTTATCATGTATAAATTCCAAGCAAATGTTATGCTTCGCGTAAGAGAAGAATTTTCAAACTCGTAATCTCATTTATCTTGAGATATTATACCTAGTTCCCAACAAACAGACCGCTTCACGCAACAGAGATACATTCGCGAAACATTGTTACGGGCATTGTTAGCAACACAAAACGGCGACAGCTTAACCAAACGATCCGGCCAAATGTTCAGAAGGTATGATGAAATTATGTATAACCAACGTTATTGCCCGCGGGGTTAGGAGGACTCGCATCGCAGCGAGAGAAATGGGAGAATGTGGATAATTCACGGCGTGGTTGTGAAGAATTCAACCGTAAAAGGTACGGTCCGTCCTCATTTCTCAAGCGTGCGAATGTCCGCCCGTAAAACTTTTCCACGGTTACACGTGACTCGCTACATAGCTGACCCACAAGGTTTCTAACAGTCTAGCAGTCTAGCTCCATTTACATATTTACCGTATATCGGATAGCGTAAACACACGGTCGAACAAATACAGCGAGCCTGTAGCTATCTGTTTAACTTGTTCTCATGACGAGTTTGCGACGTACTTGAACATTTGCATTCCGCTGGGATTGCGGCGACGATACGAAATGTGAGCTTTTTTCTGAAGAGTAGAATGCTTATATTTTTCTGTTGTCTTTTCCACATTAGTGAAAATTTTATTAAGCGGATCATATAAACATCACTGTAATTAAAATATATAATCATAAAATTGAAATATCTTTCGAAATTTGATAGAAATAAAAATTGAATGTTTGAAAAAAAAGTTATATCATCAGCCAACTAACGTAAAATATTATTCTAAATCGTATACGGATAAGCAATAGCGTATATATTTATCAGATAAAAGTAAAAGAACTCTTTATTTCTCTCGTTCCAATCTATCGCAAATCTCTCATTTAGATTGTAGCTCTATATCTAAAGAGATATAAACACTGTGTTTTGAGTTATTCCGTGCAAACTTGCTGACGAGTAATATTGAACATCTTTTCGTTCTTCAATAATTCCTCATACGCAAAATATTTCTGACATTTCGAAAGATCTCATCTTTTTACACTGATTCTCATGTATTTCATAATTTATTTTATGCATTTCCCGTTTCAGAATTTTCTACTAATTTTATCTTATCGCAACATATATTTTTGCAACTTGCAGATGCGATAAATGCTAACGTGCAAGTTTAAGAAATAATACGATAAAGCAAAGAATTGAGTTTTAAAACTTGAAATTTCAAGATTTACAGAATTTACCGGAACCAAAATTAATCGAATGATTCACAGATAAAACAAATAGTTATATAAACATCCTATTATATGTCAAATTTAACTTTAAAAGTTTTATATATTTATACCTAAAATCTTATGAGATATATTATATCTCATAAATAAAGAGTTCTTTTTATCTTAAATTTGACATATAATAGGATGTTTATATAACTATTTATCTGTGAATCCTTCGTTCTATCTCGATTATTCAAAAATTCCGGAACGAAAAAGAATGTCGGTGCTTGACTTCCTACGAAAATTGATATGAAGAGAGAATTATATTAATATTAAGGACACAGAAACAACATTATACTGTGCACAATGGCAATCGTTTATTCTGCCGACATGCTTTACTCGAAAGATCAAACGATGGCTGGAGCACGAAAAAGGGAGAGCGCCGATGGAGCCGAGGATAAAATGAAGTGTAATGGATCGCACTCGACAGCTACAGATCGTTCCTTTTCCCAGCGAATTTCTCGGGTCGCACGCAATTTTGGGTTGTGACGGAGCAAAAGTAAAGGAAAGCTTCTGCAAACGACGTGACACGCGCTTGTAGAAAAAAATATTCTCGCTAAAAATGATCGATTGCTCAATATTCTGCGTGATATTGTCACAAAAAATCTGCAATTTATTATGTCTTATATTATTAGAAAAGAAATATATAAGCTTAAAATCCTGATAGTAAAATGATTGTTAACCCAATTTCACTAGAAAATTTAATATCCTTAAATTTTAAATTATATAAACTTTATAAATATAAAATTCCTAATTATTTGCTACAAAAAAAAGATACAAAAATTCAAATTTTAAAATTTTAAATTTGATAAACTCTATTAATTTTTTTTATAAAATTTGCTTCAAAAAAATTACATTTTGCTATTTCCAACAGACTAAAAAATATAGATAAAAATATTAAATATTTTCCAAGTTCTCAAACACTTATGTGTGAATCAGATTGAATAAATATACGAGCACAACTCGCAGTATGGCTGTTTTTATTGCCAGTTTTACGTAAGTAACTTTCCATAATGCACAATTAATTTTATATTATATTATTTTGCCAACTATTCTATTTTATAAACAAATCTGTTTTTCTGTTGCATATATAATCGATACCCGTCTCTATCAGAAATACAAAAAAGAGTGAAAGTCGACCCGAAATTGCAGGTTACAAACTTTCGCCCGAACTCAGTTTTCTCGGTAGGCAATAATTTTTCCGCACCCTATGGTCTCCCGGGCCCATTCCTCGACCCTGATTTACGTTTCCCACGGACTTTTATAGCGACCATGAAACTCGTCCTGGCGGGATCTCACCTGATGCTCGCCTTCTCGTATTTCGCGCACGTGATATTACACGTGATGTTATCGATCTTTCTCCTTTTTCACGCCTTTTATTTATTTAACAAATCTTTCATGCCAATTACTATTGAACTATCAGAATTTTTTATTCTTTTCTTGGCTATAGAAAATATATCTTTCACACGAATAAATATACTTTTCAGTGTAAATAAGTTAGAAAAATAATACACATATTAAAACTAATAAATATATTAATAGAGAATCTAATAATAAAAATACTGTTATTCGACAGAAAATAATAAATATTAAATGTGTATTAAAAATAATTAATATATTAATTGATTCTAATACTGCATTAAAAAAGAAAGATAATATCAGACTGAATATTCTGAAATGATAAGAAATTCTGTATGATAAGAAATAATAATATAATAAACTCATTATAAAAAAAATATAAAAATATGTACATAACAATTAATGTTTTAATGCAAATCTTTTATTTTTACACGATATATAGAGAAAATAATTTAAAATAAAAATTCACTTTAGAAATTAAAATTCACTTCAGAAATTAAATTTATTTAATTGCATAAATTATAATAAACATCTCATGATTCAAGATTCTTTTTGATCTTAAAAAAAATTAAAAATGAATAATAGGTATATATTTTTACATCATTTCTATGTATATACATTTGTAGAATATAAAACTGCTTTCTTATTTTGTTCTATAATTATAGTACACGATTAAAATAAGCAAATATCAAATGTAGGGGATTAGAAGTGGTAGGGCGCACGAGTTCAAGGCAAACGTTGTCGAGTCGAGCCGATGCAAACTGACTTTTTACTTGTCAATGTAGCCGGGACACGCGACGGTAGCGAGTTTAGAACCGGCGAAAACGTAGGATTAGTGATCTATATTTAGACAAGCACGCCTTGGGCGGTCGCCCGAGCAACTACCTGGGCTTACCAAGTCGAATTTGCAGTTAAATCATAAATAACCATTGTCAAAATAAATAAAGAAGACTTAATATACCTTAATATACTTAATACACTTTTAGAAATTATATATAAAATTAATCTATATTAATTTTAATTAATTAAGATTAATGCGCAAGTCGAGTTTATTAATTTCTCTAGGTTTTCTAATACACGTATATTAAAGATTTTTGGACGTAATACATGAGAGAAGCTTCAATTTCTTCCTTTGACATGATTAAAAGAATATAATATGCGATCAATTTAAACAATTTTTTACTTTTTCGAGCAATTTAAAAAGTGGTTTCTTTAATAAAAATTTCTAAGATTTATTTATGACATCTATTATCAAATAAATAAATAAAAACAATATCCTATTATCTATTTTTCTACAATTTAATTTATATAAATATTAAAATTCATATTTATATAAAGATTAAAATTCTCCTATTTCTCTATTTATATTCCCAAAGCTTATTGTTTATGAGAATAAATTTACAATCATCTCCACGATATTATTATTTAGGAAAGCTCGCGAATCCAAATCGGCCAAGAAATCTAAAGATAAAACAAAAACCGGAGAATCTATTTTATCTAATAACTTTTATCACATTTAAAATTAACGCAAACTTTAATAAGTGCGATAGAACTTGTCTACAAACTTTCATGGAATTTTTTGATAGATACTCCGGTTTTAATTTTTAGTTAATTTTATATGAAGTTTCAAAAAAAGTTTTTATATAAACATAGAAAAAACGCAACAAAAAAGAAATAATAGTGCAATGAATTTATATCACATATCATAATAAACTTCAACTCGCGAAAATCGCTCTGGTTTAACAAAGATAAAACTTTCGTCACAACGAATATCTTCTGAATACCAAAGAGTTTCTGCGAATTAGTAAAGTTCGCGCAAACTGCATGACGCCGTTGTCTTCGCGATTTTCCTTAACTCGTTTCGTCGCGGGAACAGTTTCACGTGCACATTTATAATGCAAATAGCTACGCGAGATCGTTATAAGGATATAGAGAATGCAAGGAAATACAATTCATAATTCATGCGCATTAAATAAAACAATTATTAGCAGCCTATATCATAATCTAACAAAAAAGAAGGAATAATACTTTAAAATATTAAAGCAAAAGAAAGTAATTTAATATATATCTTGCTATATACATATATAACTATTAAAATAAAATAATCAATAAATGAAATGTCTTCCCTTCTCCCGTTTTATATTGATCATAAAAAATAAAATTATACATACGTTTGTACATTTTTTTGTTATGAAGTTATACATACGTTTTTCTTGAAGTCATCGAATATTTATATAGTCTATAAATGAAAAAACATTCTATTTTTCCAAACAAATATAAGAATAAACATTGAATAATTTTTTTGCGCCCTAAGTAATGCGCTTTGCTCCTTACGCCGTTTATTTCCTTATTTTTTAATTGAATAATTTGTCACCAAATAATATATTCTTCCCTTTAAATCTTTTAGATAATATTTTTGTTCATATTAGCATCTAGCTACAATATTGATAAAATATAATACAAGAAAGAAACGCTTTTACGAGAGAAAATCTGCAAAGCCGCAGGGTATAAAACGACACGTTTAACATCGTTGGTTTCTGTGTGAAAAGTATTAAATTGTTTTATTTTTCAACATACTGCCAGGGCAAAGAAGATACATACTGCGAGTCAAGCAAATAACGCGACCTTACATAGGTCCAGCTGTGCAAAACCAATAATATGATTCTACCGACACGATAGAATATTCGATGACTTCGAGAAAAATGTACAAATGTTACACGACTCCGCTTTATCGGCTTGGTAGTTTTGAAGTGTACCTCCGTAACGTGAAAAATATTTTCCAGATGTTTTCATAACGGATCATTTCGAGAAATAAGATCAATTAAACCAATTATGACATTGTAATTGTGTTTTTCCATGATACAATCATCACTTTTGTTAAGATTTCAAGTAATATCTATAAAATAACTATTCTTTTGACCAATTTTTTAATAACTTACTATTTATTAATGAAAAATATTCCACAATTATAATTTTATATATATAAATTAACTTTATATTATTTCGCAAAAAGTGAAAAAACTCAAAAAATTTAATTATATAAAAAGCAATGTAATAATTAGTAAACAAAAAAAAATAAGAAAGTAAATCAATGAAAAATATATTTGATCTGTCAGAAGTGATGTAATTATATTAATTTTAATGCGTTACTAATACACAAGAAAATATACATGAATTAGTACTGTAATATATATTTAACAAAAGATTTCTTTTTTCAAATCTGAGTTTGTTCAATGAATTTTCTCGGATAGATTTTATAGTTGAAATATGGATTTTAGTAAAACTCGATTTTTCTTTATGAATATTCCATAACTTTGATTTACGTTGGCAATCATGAATACGCTTCTAACACAAGATCCATGCATGGCCGGTTCATCGCGTTGTAGCGATCTCGCATGGTCGCACCCTTTTCTTACCTTGCGTCATTGTTTAACAGTCATAGTGACCTACTTCTTTTTCAAGTAACATTCGTGAAGTAAAAAGAACGTGATAAAGGACTACGTACCATAAAATTTCAATATTATGTTATTATACTTATATAATAATACTTATAAAATTAATAAAATATAGCAATGATACAATATTTTCCACTCTAGAATAATCCAGTTATAAAATCAAAAGACAGACTTGTGATTCGTATAATAACTTCCATTAACTAGGAAATGCACATCAGTATTTTATCTTTAATAAACATTTATTATTTTTTTTTATAACTTACTATTTATTAATGAAAAATATTCCACAATTATAATTTTATATATATAAATTAACTTTATATTATTTCGCAAAAAGTGAAAAAACTCAAAAAATTTAATTATATAAAAAGCAATGTAATAATTAGTAAACAAAAAAAAATAAGAAAGTAAATCAATGAAAAATATATTTGATCTGTCAGAAGTGATGTAATTATATTAATTTTAATGCGTTACTAATACACAAGAAAATATACATGAATTAGTACTGTAATATATATTTAACAAAAGATTTCTTTTTTCAAATCTGAGTTTGTTCAATGAATTTTCTCGGATAGATTTTATAGTTGAAATATGGATTTTAGTAAAACTCGATTTTTCTTTATGAATATTCCATAACTTTGATTTACGTTGGCAATCATGAATACGCTTCTAACACAAGATCCATGCATGGCCGGTTCATCGCGTTGTAGCGATCTCGCATGGTCGCACCCTTTTCTTACCTTGCGTCATTGTTTAACAGTCATAGTGACCTACTTCTTTTTCAAGTAACATTCGTGAAGTAAAAAGAACGTGATAAAGGACTACGTACCATAAAATTTCAATATTATGTTATTATACTTATATAATAATACTTATAAAATTAATAAAATATAGCAATGATACAATATTTTCCGCTCTAGAATAATCAAGTTATAAAATCAAAAGACAAACTTGTGATTCGTATAATAACTTCCATTAACTAGGAAATGCACATCAGTATTTTATCTTTAATAAACATTTATTATTTTTTTTTAAATCAAAACGTTTATAAGCAATTCATCTCTATAATTGAAACATTTTCTCTTAGTTGTTTGATAAATTCAAATAAAACATAAAGATTACATCATACAAAATACATCAATTTATAAAAAACAAAAATATGTAACTATATAAATATTTTGCTAACTATATTCATAGCCTGTAGTAAAAAAAAATTTATTAATCTGTTTAATTATCATATTTAAAAGTTCGTTTTTTCCGCTTTAAAGCATAAATATATACTTGTACTTTATGTGCAAAAAAATGTGATAAAGGACAGTTAAAAATAAAAGATAGAACATGATTTCGCTTTTGATACACATATATAAGTATATTGATAAGTAGATGTATGTGTTTCATTTTACATATATTTTTCTTCTTTGCCTGTCATTTATATTTGCGGATCCTGAACATATTGTACTCAAGGTCTCTTCTTTTTTTTCGTGCATGATGAAATTATTAACGTCGACATAGACGCATTTTATCGATTTTAATGAATTTGTTTTTGCTTCCGAGGTAATGAATGATGTTGTTTGACAAAAGGAAAAAAGCGGTAAGAAAATCGATTTGCTACGAGTTGTTTACTCCTCGTTGTCAACGTTTACAGAGACAGCTCAATACGTACACCGATCGATAAGATTATAGCGCCTTTCGTTCCGTCTCGAAAACAATCGACACATATCATGCGATTTATATTCATATAAATAGGGAGTTTTATTTATATAATTTTGTACATTTATATAATCTTATAAAACAAATTTATTAAATATAAAAGTAAAAATAACAATAAATTAGTTTATGTAAATCTATAATAATTATTATATTAATTATGTGAGTGTATACGGTATAGATATAGTTTCCAGTTACTATCAATATTTTTTAACTTTTTTATGTTTGTAATCACAATATATTGTATAAATTTTCATTGTTTGTCGTATTTTTTAATAATATTTTTGGTAAAAATAGAGTCAAAAATATCCATATAGTATGCTTATCAAAACACAATCAAAAAATTGAAAAATCACAAAAGCCGCGTACAACAAAGTCCTAATATACATTATTGCAGTGACGGTAATTTTGTTGGCACAAAGAGACCACATTGAATTGCTATTTCGATTACTATATGTAAACTATCTTCCAACCAGTCAATAACTGGTCGATTTGATCACAAACAAACGAATCTATATTTACAGTGAAACGATCGGCCGCAGCACCGACATCGCTACTCGATCGCCACTATATCTTCGTCAAACAGAGCGACATTTTCGGGCCACCCAGTATACGGATAGGTACTGCGGACGGCGACTCTTGTTGCCGAGATGCAACGTACTATTAAAAGACGAAGCACCGATTTTCCACATTGGCCGCGAAGTGTTCGCGTACCTTGTCTGAAAATAAAGTGCATTCTCGCTCTGACTCGCGAGACACGACCATCGTAATAGCTTAAACAACAAAGGCGTAGACAAAGATGAGCACGGCAACATACGCGAGCTTAAACAATGATCGACGATATTGTGATAAGAAATTTTTCTACGATAACATGTGATAATGAGTCGTATAATTAAAAATGGTTGCATATAACATCTGTTATATACAAGAAGACTAGCTAAAAGAATTAGATAGTTAAAACTAAAATAACATTAGATAATAAGTGTGGTATGTATAAGAATAACTCAAAAAGTATTAAAATTATAACGATTGAAGCTGTTGTCATTAATTCAGATGACACTCGATCGTTAAACAATCTGACAAATATTGTTGATATGATATAAATATTTCACGATAGATGAAAATTTATCATAAAGAAAATTTTTTCTATATGAGAGTTTTAAGCGCGCTTGCAGCTATTTCTGAATTAATCGATATACAGAGTGTCCTAGAAACGGCGAGAATTTCTGCCCAGAAAAAAGAACTATTTACGAATCAGCTATGTGCAATAAAGTTTGACTGACATGAACTCATAATTCTTTTTAAATCAATCAACATATAAGAGACAAATACAATATATTACAGAAAATATATCACATTTCCCAAATGCGCCATAAGAAAGAATTCTATTATTTGTAACTGACATGTCATTAAAATACATAAAGATTACTGAATCATTTTTTGTTTATTAATGTAAAACAAAGAAAGGAGATTTTGAGATACTTATATATATGCGTTATATTTTCTGTAATATAAAAAAGAACCTTTTTTTCTACTCCCTCAATACAATGTAATGATATAATATTTATATTTACACATATATATATAATTACACAGACATTTTTTGTAGATAATTTTTTAAATTAATAATATCAGACGAACGGAAGCTTTCATATAATAGAAAAGAATTTATCACATTACGATTCAACGGAAATTATTATACCAATAGAAGGCGCAACTGAAAAGCAAAACCGTTTGTTAACATCTCTCCCCTTTTCCATAAATAAACGAACGGACTTACAATTAGTAGTAAAATGTAGTTTAATACATTGACCTTCTTACTAGATATTCTAGCAATGCTTATTTTTCTTGCAACACGCACAAATCCAAAATTGCACTATATTACCTAACATTAGTGTATTTTTACTTTAATCTAAAAATTTATTTTTTTCTACAAAAGAAATAAAAAAACGTTATCAATTAAATATCGTCGACTAGAGTTACAAAGCATCGGGAAAATTGATATGACAATTGTTTCACAAATAAAGAAACAACTACACAAAGCATGATCGAGCAAATATAATTTTGTATTCGTTTCTCTTTTTTAACCCATCACTTGCCGTCGTATATCCGTTTATATTTATTCGACACGCGAAGCAGAGTAAGGAGTAAAAGGAGATAGAAGAGAGGATTGGCTCGACATAGGCTGGCACCTGTCTGCTTGTACCGACAAGCGGATTTAGCATCGGGTCTAGGTGACCCGAGGCTGTGCGCGAATCCACACCTGCGCCTCCGTAAAGATTATTTCAGCGCTTGCGAGCGGAAGCATAAAAGGATTCGCAACAAAACATTCTTTAGAACTAATTGACAGCGGTTTTTTAATTTTAAAGTAATGAATATAATTACGATTTGCTCTCTCTCTCTCTCTCTCTCTCTCTCTCTCTCTTAAGAATATCACAAAAGTGTAAACTAGAATTGAAATTCTTAAGAATAAAAATTCCCAAATAGAACAATGTACTAATTTTATAAAATAGTTAATAAAAATAGCTTCCATTTCTTATAAAATTTTAAGAAATTAAACAAGCATTTATTATCCTTTTAAGAATTATAATTTTGCAATACCGACAAAAGACGTATTTTTATAAAGAGAACGTTCTTTATGTTTCTTAACATATAAAGAGAAAATTTCTCTCTTAAAATATTATTAACATAATTTTATTTTATCAGCTTTTGTAATATCTCGGATTAAAAATTCGGATAAAAATCAAAAGTATAAAGATATGTATGATGTGTGAAACTGTCTTGCAATGTACCCTAATTCTATCTGTCACAGTTGTCTAACTTTAGAATGTTATAAGCTCCATCATGCGAAGTTCCTGATTAATCAGATAATGCGGTCTACCGCGGATAGACGATTTTAACATCGATGTCGACAATCTATCATATCCTAATCGCAAGTTCAAGGAAATTCAGTGAACGTGGATCTCTGTTAATAATTGTTTGACAAGAAGATATCGCAATTTTCATCAATTGCCATTGTAAAGTGCATTCAATACAATCGTTACGTTCTTGAAAATACAAATTATTTTATATTAATTTTTTCAATTAATAATATTAATTCTATTAATAATATTAATATTAATAATACATTCGCATTGCTACATTTAATAAAAAAAAGATTTATTGATTTGAAATTTAAAAGAAAGATAATTATCTATGTCCATAAATAAATTCATAGAAAGAAAAAAACAAAAAATATGTTATGTGTGTGTGTGTGTGTATATCCAAATCTATATAAAAAAGTAATTTACATACAATATAAGAATTGATAATTCGAGCGTAAATAATTTTCTTTAATGTTAATAAAAACTTCTACCGATCGAATGGCACGATAATGACCTTTGTAGAGACCTTATCATGAGATCATGTAATAAAAGACGGGGGTGATTTTAGAAATTGACTTGCAAGAAGAAATTGAATTATGATTATCCCCACATCATTCTCAATGACGTATAAAGCCCTATCCAATAAAAAACATATTATAGATGAAAATGAATTTCTACCATACAATTTATAGATCAAGATTATTATTCTGATTTTATTTTTCGTATTTAATAAGCGACACGTGCAAATTTA
This sequence comes from Formica exsecta, assembly GCF_003651465.1. Classification (NCBI taxonomy): domain Eukaryota; kingdom Metazoa; phylum Arthropoda; class Insecta; order Hymenoptera; family Formicidae; genus Formica; species Formica exsecta. The sequence continues at coordinate 575,545 of NW_021853600.1, read as the reverse complement.
AAAGTTTTGTATTTTAACAAGTTAAGAAATTAATAAGGCTCTAATGTGAAAATCAATTTAAATCTTTGCAGGCCAATAAAGGCCGCAAAGATTCAAATTTGTGATTTTCGTATTTTAGATCAAATATGTCATCAATTTCAAAATGTTAATTTATTAACAAATAAATACAACTTTTAATCTTATTGAGAACACAAATTTAATACTAGTTTAATATTAATTGATAAACCAAAAAAAAAAAATAATAATAACACTATTTTTTACATTTCTCGTATTAAAGACGTTCTAAAATTAGAAATTCGTTGGATAAAGTTTGTTTATATTAAAGTGCTGAATGTGTTACAATACTCGAAAAGCATAACAAAAAATCTGAAAATATATATTTGTAATTACAAATAAAAATAATTTGTACTAATAAATATGAATTTAAAGCAAATTTAATATAAAATCGCTCCACACACAAAATAGATAGATAGAACTTTTAATTCTCATCGCTGTATTATATCAACACACCATGTCAACGTCAACATCAATCTATGATGTCGTTAAAAAATCGATCAATCCCCCCGTTGCTTGATTGACAGTAACACGATGATCTTATCATCTTCGATTTCGCGCGAAATTGGTTGTTAGCGTGAGATCTGATCCCGGTTGCATCGGTTACGCCATTGTACGATCGTTTTAACACACGCACACCACAGCCATGCAATAATCTATGTTCCACCGGTCAGAATGATCGCCAAAGAGCAAGCCAGCAGCCGACGGCAGAATATGAGTAGGCTATAATTACATGGTCGAGAATTCAAATGGTTTCGCGAATTCACATTGCGATTATCTCGCAATCGATTAACTCCGTTATTACCTACCTTACTATATAATCATTTTCGAATCACCATATGACAATACGCTATCAAAAAAAAATTTATTGATGTTTGTTGCATATATTGTACATTATGATGCCTGATACGTGAAAATATATGTAAATTCTCTCTCGCAATATATATAAATTTACATGAACAAATTTTTTTCTCGAATCATACCGTAAATACTACATCGTAAAATGTACCACAACTTATGTTATGGAGTTCGATTTTTTACTAATTATTTAATGACAAACTATCTTACATTTTTTGAAAAAAACAATTGATAATTTTTACATAAGAAAAAGTATACCTGCGCCACCGCGCAAAATCGCATGGTTTTCACAAACATTTTTTTACTGCGCAGTAGATTATTTAAAGACCGGTGCATCGGACTTCATTTTCGCCGTGTTATTTCCGGATGGGAAGAATCGCCGCCATTGCTGCCGTTAATCAAAATCGCACACCAGATGCGCGTGGCAATGCCAAATGGCTTGACGGAGTCAACGCCGAGGAATTTAAGCGATACATGCGAAACCACAATGTATGCTTTGTTCGTCGCCCGCGAAAACGCAGCCGCGTTATTATGAATGAGGATTATTACACGGGCGATGCCCGCATTATATCGCGAGTGCATAAGTTTCCTACGTGATTTCTACGTATGCGAATTTTTCTCTCCCGATAAAAGACACGTCTCGTAAAACGATTATTATTTGATATCTGTCACTTAGCACTGATTCATCTTGTGCTTATAATTAAAAAAAGAGATATTGAAATTATCGCAAATATATTTATATATTATTCTTTTCTCTCTCAATACACAAGATATTTAATAAAAAAAATCTAAAAAAGTAATATCTGAAGAATATTAAAATCAATAACTACCAAGTAAAGATAAAACGAATTATTTTTTCCTCAAAAAAAAAAGAAAGAAACGTGCGCGCAGTGACGCAAATTATTTTTATAAGATAACTTTTTTCCAATCCTGAGTATCAGTATACCTTTAATATCTTTGAAATGTCCATAATTAAAAAATCCTATATAGTACACATCATATACTATACATACTTTATTTTTTATAACGCAGTTTAAGTACTGATGTCTATTACGCTACTCACTTGTCGTGTAAAGGGACTTTTACGGCGTTTAGAATTTATTTACTGTGGAATTATATTGCCGTAATGGTATAAGTCGTAAAACCCGCAGGTGGTAGAACTTTTATATTTTATTAGAGGTAATTTTTCTTTTTCATCGCATCTAATACACTTTTCGCAGATATATTTTAATTATTAAAGTCTACTGACTCATACGTATTTTGGCTTTCTAATACAATGATGACCAAGGCCAGAATTACCCATTTTAGATTGTTAAGGCGAATTCGACCAACAGCTATAAATCGTCGAAAAATAGCAAAATGAGCTAATTAATGCTATAATCAAGTAAATACGATAAATAGTAAATATTAAGGGATTTGGGACCATCTTAATACTATTTCCTATAAATTTTATTTATGACAAGAATTTCCAACATGTATTTACAATTTCGTTTTTATGATACTTCAAAGCTGCTCAGCAAAAAATATTCGCTGAACTTTTGCGATTCTTGATAGCAAAAGAGTTAATAATTTATTCTTAATTGCGTTTAGTCCAAATAATAGCTTCACGAAAAGCCAATCTTCAAGAAAGATGTTTTAGCTCTGTGAAATGAGTTTTCTGGAAATGAAAGATAAATCTCAAGGGAGAGAAATTCTGTCTCGTAAAATAATTTTGGGACAACCTTGAAATGCTCGCATTCTCTGTCAGAAGAGAAACATAGCCCTGTTTTAAAATGAATCTTTCATAAAACTATTATTTGACTAATCGATTAAGCAATTAAGAATAAATTATTACTTATATCTATTAACTTTTCTGCTATTAAAATATCGCAAGAATCCAGCAAAGAACTTCAACATTTAATTCAATCAACTATAATAGATCATAACTTTTTTTATTTGATTTCATCTTCTTTTTAACAAAAAAGAAATACTATTTAATTACAAAAAATATTCCACGATAATTAAAATAAAAAGTGTTACAATTGGATTGTCATTAAAGAAGGAAACAACAGAAGAGGAGAAAGATAATTGCCTAAAAAAAATTTAAAAAGAACGGTTGAATTATACGTTTATCACCGTGAAAGAAAACAGCAGTGAAGAGAATTACAATATTTTTTGGCATACAAAAAAAAAGAGAGCCAAAACAAAAAATTAAATCTTATTCCGCGACGGAAAAAAGAAAGATCACGAAGCAAATTAACTTAAGTTGTTTACCGCGAGAAAGTTCCGGCGGAAAATGCAAAATTCTAATAAATGGATAAATAGACGACTGACATTGCACCACGTTACGTATTAATACATCTAGATTATATTACGTATATACGAATCATCAGATCTGATTTAACAATCTTTGGCAGACAACCAAGAGATTCTAGAGAAATCCGAAGGCGCGGACCGTACTTGGAGGTGGTTCCTATACCGATTTCCTGAAAACACTTTAATGACACGCGATGTTAGCATCGCATTTCAACTCAAGTCAAATAAACAGATTCGGTTCTGACTGCAACGAAGATTGAAATTGTATTAACATCAATATATTGTACGCCTTTCAAATTAGTCTACGAAATTCTGCCAATAAAAATATCAATTCTATAAAATTATCTCACATTGAAATAAAAAATAAACAAGCTCCTTCTTACTCGATAAGAAATACCTTGGTAAAAAATACCACTGATATAATTATTTCTAATTTTCTCTGACACATTTTATGTCTGATACATCATTAAGCAAATTACAGTTAGAGAATACGCGTCGCAATTAAACGTTTTATTAATTTGATGATTTGAAACATTATACTTATTTTTACTCCATCTTATGTCTCGTTTGTTATTATCATTATTTTCAATGTGCTTAACACGTAATAATTTAATCTGTATTTTTCTCAAATTACGGATATAACGACATAATCCTGTAATTTATTATCAGTCATCTAAGTTCATACGATGGCGTGTACCATGCGATTGCGACGCTATTTATCAAAAACACGCAACAAGATTAGTAAAAGCAATTAAGATCTTTTCACGGTCGTTAACTTTTGCACTTTAATTAAATTAGCGTCTCGCATTCATTAGCTTTCGAGTTATAACATAGATACATTATATGTACAGAATGATTGTCTTAGCGCAAAACTTTCAGATATGATAAAAATTGAACAATGTATTATATAAAACTAAAGAAAATGAGGTAAAACTGCATAAGAGGTAACACACCTCCGATTTTATTGCCACTTAAATATGTTATAGGGGAGGTTCTTCCGAGTAACTCCCCGCAAGAAATTTGTGGGGACGGCATTAAGTTCAAGAGGTATAACAAATTAAAGTTTCATAATTTTAATACTTTTTCCATTATAAAATAAGGAAAAATAAAGTTTGTTTACGTTGTATTTGTGTAAAGCAGCCGTGGAAAAAGTGTTTGTTTACATTTACGGGGTAGGTATACACTCATAGATACTTTGTCAATAATGTGTTTCACCTATTTCTCGCAGTTCGTTAAAAGCTTTCGTATGGAAAATGAAGCATTAATATAAGTATAAGCAGAAGCATAAATTTAAATTTTATATTAGAAATAAGTGTGGGTTAGGTTATATCTTCCGGAAGTGGAGCCCTCCGATAGAAAGGGGAGGGGAGGGGGAACCCACTGCATCCATGCATACACTTTCCCATCCACAACCATTGTAGGGTAGACTTCGCTTCGAAGCACATTATTGACAAAATATCCATGATCATGTACCTATCCCGTAAATGTAAACAAACACTTTTTCGTCTGCTCTACAACAAATACAACGTATACAAACTTCACTTTTCTTAATATTATTTTATAATATCTGAGAGAAAGCATTAAAATTGTGAAACTTCAATTTGTTATATCTCCTAAACCAATGCCAACTTATTTCTTGCGGAGAATTACTCGGGAAAACCTCCCTTACAACATATTCTGGAGGTGTGTTACTTTTTATGCAGTTTTACCGAAAATAAATGTTTAAGTTTTTACAAAAGTTTAGATTATATACGCAGCGTACAAACCACAGGTGCTATTATATCAAGCTATATCGTGTGATGCTTTTGGCCAAGCGAATTAATATCCGTTTGCGTAATTCCATATATTCGCGAGATTTTAGACGGCACGGAAATTTCTTAATTACCTAAATTTGAGCAATTAGCGCGCATATTAATCGCGTTGCATGTTTTCAACCCAACGGCTGTTTAGTACACGCCAACATGTCATAGAGGTTAACCGAAAGGCATAATCACTTAAAGCCTTACAACGCAACATATAAGAAATGATTATTACTTCTTAAAAAACGTAGCAATGTACCATACCATAAAATAAAAAGAGATAATTTCGTAATTTAATTATTACATTAAAATGTGCTAAATTAAAAATAAAATTTATTATTCTTAATAGATCAATAATTTTTTGATAAAAACTAATGTAATTTTTTTTCTCAAAAATATAATTTTTTATTTTATTAAAAATAAAAATATTCACAATAATTTATATGTAATATATCGATATTGCATTGATATACATAGCAAATCCTAGAATCTATGTCAAATGTCAAAATTCTGTAAATTCTCATTCATTGAGATAGCACTTAGATACAATGATCTAAAATTAGATTGACAATATCTCTACCGATATATACATATATATGCACACGCTTTAGACAGATAGAATTGTTCGGATTACAGTATAATTGAAAGGCTTGAGGTAATAACGTGCTAAGCTATACAATAGAAAGCCGCGTGAGGCTGTTAGCTTATACTCAGCTATCGATTTCATTATAGTCTCAATTAAAAATTCTTTGAAGAATAAAAAGATGCGTTATGAAATATATAAAGTGTAACGGCCGAGATCTAATTTAAGACTTTTAATAAAGAAAATTATTATATAATCTATATACTTTCTTATCAAATTATAAATTATTGTTTCAAATTATTCAATTACAATGAACGGAAAATATAAATTAAATTAATAACAGTTAAAATTATTAGACAGAAATTAAAAGCAACACTATTAGAATAAAAGAATGCAATAATTGTTTACACTATCTCATATTAAATACACTATATATTCAACAAATTAATAGGTATACAAAAACGTGCTGCTGTGTAGCACTTTTATGGCAGAATATCATTGTAGGCCAGCACTTCGAGTTTATCGCGAGCCACTTCTATTGCGGCGATTATCTACGACGTCGAGGGGTCGATCGGACCGTAAACCATGAAAGAGGCTAATGAGAAAGGGTAATTATGTTTGAGAGAGTCAGGTCGATTCGTGGGCGAGTAACCGTTAAATGTCACGCCTGGTGCGCGAGTGGAAATATTATTTTTAGTCGGTCACTATCGGCTGGAAACGGCGACGCGATAACCGCTTTAAAGTGATATCGGACAAGCGTGAAAAATTGTCGCGGAATTGGACTCGAAATGCCGAGTCGATGAGATTCCATCGATTCTTTTTTTTTTGCACAGACTGGCGATTATTTCATTCGATTTTCTCCCTTTCTTTCTCTCTCTCTCTTTCTTTTATATTAACAAGCAAATAAATTTATAATTTTCAAATTGACGAAAAAATAAATAAATATACGAATGATAGAAGATTTGAAACAATATAGTTATCATACATATAAGAACATTATCACATTATATAAAACATATCTAATAAATTATATAAAATTAAAATTAAGTTTTTTTTTTAAACATTTCTTCTTTAACAACTTATAAATTTGTATTTTTTATTCAGCAAAAAACTTTTGCGATTTAATTTTAGTATATAACTATACCCCTCAATGAAGAAAGTTATTAAAGACATTTCTGAAATTATATATGAACTCGGATTATGATTAAATATGTAAATCAGCATCAGTTGTGCAATTTATATTCGGTGTTAACGACGTTAAAGTTATATGAAGAATGTAGGAAAAAAAGAACGAGAGAAACAAAAAAAGAGAGAGAGAGAAAGAAAGAAAGGCGAAGAACAAGATTTCTGTCAAATGCAAGTTGAGATTTTACTGGAAGTTAATACCACAGTTTAGAAGAGCGTGTTAACACCAAGCAATTGGGTCACTTTGTGGGCAAACTGACTTATTCCAGACTCAAAAGTTGGAGTCCGGATTGCCTTGCATATATAACCAAGAGTAATTGCATCAAAAATATGCTCGATTCTGTCATTTGCAGAGTTCTCATTTCGATCAAATATATTTGAATTTCTATTTAGTTAATTTTACATTTTCTATGCACTTTATATATTATTTTTAATATGAATATAATAATAAAAAAGATCATTTCAATTGTATTCCTTCTTTAATAGATATTATAGAAACATGAAATTTTATATAAATCCTATCCGCGTATATAAATCCTAATCAATTTTAATATGAGATAAAATTTTCTGTTAATGTTAGATGAGACGAGAGAGGAGTTTATAATAATAATTATAAACTACTATATCGCGTGTAAAAATTCTTGCTAATTTTGCGCAGAAAAAAACGACGCCTCGTATCATGAGGCGTTTATTTCTCGAAAATGGTATCGTATTTGAACGAGAAAGATGGTTATCTTGTGCTCAAAATCGAGTTTCGGAACTCTCTATTTGAAGCACCGACTCATCGCTGTCAATTTTTCTTTCCTCGTGATATGACCCCGCCCAAACCGGCCTTGTACACGGCCTCGGCCGGGCAGATCGATAGAGACATAGATGCCGGAAGGCCATAAAAAGATTCTATGGGAAAAGAAGAGTTGACAATGAAGAGAATGAGCAAACGCAAAAAAAAAAGATAGAAGCATCGTAGCCAAATGTGGTACATTCACTGTCGATTTAATCAGCATAAAACAACGAAATAAAAATCTCAATATCTTATGTGCAGACTTGTTTCACTTTAAATATAAAAATTAATATTAAAATAGATTATGTATGTGTATAATCGAATTAAGAATAACGAAAATAAATGTGATATATATATTTCAGATTAATGTGTTTGTATAAGTTAAAAATATGCAAAATATGTATCGTAAAAGTAAGATAAATATTAATCTCTATTTTGACATTAAAAATAAATTTTATAAATAAAGTACATAGTATTTAATATATAGCTTATATTTAATATAGTAAACAAGTAAACGGATATAAAATGAGATAAAAATTAAAATTAGCGCGCTTGATTTCATTTAGTGCTCCTCTATCTGTATTATCAGATTTGATAACCGCGGTGAAGTTATAAGTTATATTATTTTTTATAATCTTTTTCATACACCTATTCAACTATGCAAATTAAAAATTTCTACATGCTTAAAGTAGAGCGAAAGATAGAGAGAAACGAGATTTATTCTCTCTTGAGATTACCTCCCTTAAGGGCAATCAGAGATTCTATAAAACTTTCAGATAACATAACTTACGACTTGATATAACTATAATTCTGAATCAAAATTAAATTCTCTCAAGATAAACATGTTCACAAATTCTTAAAAATAGTCAAATTGAAGTAAACTTTTAAGAAGATTAAAACTACTAGATTGTAACTAAATTACATAAGTAAGAAGTGGAACAGTGGAACATTTAATATAAATAGAGACAGTTTCGTTACATTTTCAAGATAGCTCGTTTGTTCTAACAGAAGTACGAAATCGATTACTTTTGTCTCCACACACTCTCTTCTCTTTTCTATTAATAGTCAGCAACAAAATGTAAGTAACCGAGACATTGAATTTTCACGAGATTAATGAATTCAATAGAGCGTTAACGGAAGTTAAGGAAATAATTCTTTTTTTCATTCGGCGTTCTTTTTCTCAATCGGCGCGTGCAGCAATCCATCCCGTTGCGCGCTTCATGAATTACAAATCGGATCTTGTTAACGCCGCTGCTTGTCCGGGAGGCGTTCTCGGCAAGGCTACGGAAATCATTTTTCAGTGTTTCACACTAATGACAAATGACGAAGACCACGCGCAACCATTGATTTTTTTATCCATACGATACTTTGTTCAGCGAAGCTTGATGTAAATTCTCTTGAGAAGGAAGTATTCAATCTCGCGAAATACTTGATATTTCAAAAATTTTTTAAAATATATCGCACGTTTTATTACACAATGTGAAAAAAATGTATTGGAATCTTCAGAATTTTGAAAATAGAGAGTATGTTTGTTTATATTTTAATTATTTTACAATTCACGCAAATTTCGATATTAGATATTAGATTTTGTACTTCTAGTCTCATTGTTTAATTATTAAACCAATAGTTTGTTGACTACATAATATATTAATTTTTTCGTTTAAATATTTAATACAAAACACAATAAAAAAATCAATAACACTTACAATTAATATAATATTGTAACATAATATAATAGTAACTCAAAGAGCTTGATAGCAGAAAACAGAAAAATAGAAAAAGATTTCCAGCAAAATTTGACTATATAGAATATGTTTGTGAAATGAAATATTGCATTGATGTTAATAAAGATTTACAACGGATACAATAAGGCTTGTGTATTTATATAAACTATAGCGATTATTAAAGACATATATGTTTGCACAGTTTTTGCAAAATCGAAAGTATAAATCATAGATTTTTTGTTCCGTTTGTTCTGTCAACAAGATACGGGATTTCCCATTGAACAAGAAATACGACAGATATTTTTGCGAAGGGCGCGAGACACAGTAGAAAGGGAGAAATATGGAACGAGAGGGAGAACGAGATTGGATATTGGAGGCAAAACTATGGAGGCAAAACTATGGAGGCCTTACATTTCCGGAAATTCAACGCGAGAGGTTTATCCGAGCTGCAAAAAATAATGTCGGCTAGAAAGCAGAAATACATTCAAAAGTGGCAGCTAAATAATTTCAATCAAGCAAAATAATGAACTGACGCAAAATTTAAAAAATTATTCAAAATTTATTATTGAATAAAATCTTTTATATATTGCTTATATAATTATTCTTCATAAATTATAATATCAACTCAGGATTAATATGTTTCTAAGAAAAAAATAAATTTATTAAGAGTACTTTTAAGTGTCTCCCTATGAAAGACAAATTAAATGTTTTTTATTTCGTTCATTTTGTTCGCTCACGGATAAGTCAACGCAAATCATAGAAAAATTGTCTAAATTGTCTCTTCAAAATAATTAAAACTAAGATACTTACATTTTTTATATAAACATGCAATTAATGTATAATTTGTTAATTGCATTAATTTCACATATATATCACTACCATTTACCAGAATTCACTAACAATCCCCATTCATGAATAAAGTTGCAAAAAGATTATTAATACAATTTCTGTTCAATTTAAGAATAATTTGTATTTTTTACTGCATTCAGCGTAGATACATTATCGATTGGAATTTTTAACGAACAAACATAATTATTTATTTGTCGACTAATTTTATTAAGTCATGGTTGGTTGATACGAAATGGAAATTCCTTATCGCTATAGAACATAATATATGTAAACGATTTCAGTCCAGCCTCGAAGGAATTGTTGTGTGAAAATGTACAATTAATCACGCGGTGGAAAGAATAAGAAAAATCGCTGGCCAACTTATAAGCTTAATGCTCTTCTAGTATGATTTTCCATACAACAAAGTATTTCCCCGGCAAGGCTTACATGTATGCCACGTGATACAAAATCATAATCAATCTCGTAGAAAGTACGCGAGGATTGATAAAATGTGAAGAAGAGAAAAGAGCAATCTCTATCTGTCTATCTCTCTCTCAACGTGAAAAACAAGAAATTCGCTTACCTAATCAAGGAACAAAGCATCGATATTTTCCACATCCATCTATACTTGTCCATAATCAATTAAATTGGTTAGTGAGCCGTTGCTTAATATATCGTTAAGAATCAAACGCAATCATCCTAAAACTAAATTAGCAATTTTAAACTGTTTACACCTTTATTTATAATAATAAAATATAATAATTTATATATTTTTATATTTTTATTATTACAAAAATATCCCGATAAATATGTTTCTACTAAATTTTTTTCATTGGAATTTCCGTTAGACTTAGTTTTCCAGTTAATTATAATAATGTAGCTGCATTCCTATCATTGTGTTGTATCTCTATTATTCCAACCACGAAATGCCAATACTAACTGCATGTATTTACAACGTTTTTAGAGCGAGGGGTTTAGAGAACACCGAAGCTCGAAGCTCGCGAAGAACTAACAACGCTTTGGTGAAAAGGGTCGGTGAGAAAATAACGTGATAATTTTCTGCCATTACAATTGCGCCCGTACAAAGTGCAATTTTATTTTTGCTGAGATATGACCACACACAATGACTTATTTGCGTTAGGGAAAAGATAAATTCTTTAATAATTTTTTTATATATAAACTAGATTTACCAAGGACCACACTTTTATCATAGTTTAATTAATTTATATATTTTTTACTTATTAAATAATCTTAAATCAATTTTTTAAGTATTTTTTTTAATAATTTTGAATAATTATTTGTGGCATTAGAATAGATGAATGATCGGAAATATTAAAAGATTCACGATAACAATTACTTTATTCGATATGATATTCGAGAGTTATTAAATAGATTTAAAATGTAATCAGAGCATATAAATCATTTCATTCCTTAGAGTTTTGTGGAATCGAATGTGCGCGAGGCGATAAACTTTGGTAATCGCGCCGTCTGCATAATTTGGCAACAATTTGGCAAATGCAGCCAATTAGCTGTAATATTGCGGACACTACATTGTAGAACGGTTCAATGCATAATACAAAATGATGAAATTGGCCGCGCAATTATCAGCGCAAAGGGTTTTATGTCATATTGTTTCATTTTTAACATAAAAGCAAATGCATTGTGATTCGTGAAAATATACCTATACAAATAATTAAAAAAACAAATGGTATGTTCGTTCGACGAACCAATTACCTAACCAAGTACTCCTGATTAAATATGCAATATATTCTCATTCAATCATGTCGACAGATAATGATTAATGTTTGATTATAATAGCACATTACGCTGACAAAAATAATTTTAAAATGTAGTACCAAGAAAACTTGTTTTATTTTTGATACTGTCCTTTTTAAAACATTCTATAAATTGTAATTCGTATATCAAACATAAAATTTGTATTATTATATCAATAATATGATAAATGAGAAACTAAAAAAAAAAAATAAGAAATTATAGAGTTAATTATTAGAGCAAACGTTACACTTTATAGTCTTACAGTTTATAGTCTTCTCTTTAATTTAATCTGCAAATAACTTTCAGATCTTGCGGCTTTCACGACGTGTAATAGAGAGAGAATAGGATGAGCAATTTTGTAAAAAGTGCATTGAGCCGAGAAAAAAAGCGTGCATTAATATGACTGGGAAGTCTGTGTTTTGGCGATACGCCAATCAGACTTTCTTGACACGGTAAAGTGTTTATCGATGTCTGCAATCCCTCCTCTTTTCTGCACTACCTTCCGACCTATTTTCCACCCTTAAGGTACACATTAACGTCGTTTTAAAGCCATCTCGTATTAAACATCGCGCGAACGAATCTTCGATAGTAACTCGAGTTTTTAATCTCCGGAAAAAATCTTTAAAAGCGACAACGGTCATTTTTTTACACGATATCGTCATTGCCTTTGATCAACACAATTTTTTATTTAGTTACTTAACCGAGAAGAGCTCTCTCTGTGTATTTCTTTGAGATTATTTATTATTTATGAAAAAGAGAAAGAGGAATAGTTGAGTCTGAAATTAATTTAAACTGAATTCACTTGCAAGTCTATTATTATTGATTTAATGACATTAAAATATTTTCAGTTTAAGAATTTATATCATTAGAAGAAATGCATACTGTCTCCAAATATAACACGCATAAAATTTCGAGGTATATAAATATATAAAATTGTTTAAACTAATAGTACAGAAAGGATACAATATAGAAATAATTTAATATAGAGATTTACATAAAATACATAAATAATTTAGTGCAATGTGCAATATCTGAATGAATAAAGATTTTATAGAGTTTATAATTGTCTACATCAATGTCTATCTCTCAATGTCTACATCAAGACTATGCATTGAGCATTATAAAACTTTAGTCAAAATAACTTCAACTTCAAACAAAAGTTTGTTATAAGAGATCTCACTGTATTTTACATTATATTATCTCGTAATTTTGCTTTTCTCGAGGATTCTCCTTTTTTATGATCTCCCAAGGATCTCGCGCTCATAGTGTAGAACATATAGACTTGAGAGATTTTATTTTCGGAACTCAATGACGACGGATACGAACTTCGCCCTTGTACTTATTTCTTACGTGCACACCTTAATCCAACCCCGTCTCGCGACCTAAATAAACTTTCGAGGAAAAACGGCCGCGCCCGTGCGTTTTAAGAAAAAAACTGTCCTCAAGAGAAGGAGAGAGAGAGAGAGATTTGCGCCTGGTCCCGAAAAGAAACAGCCCAGACGGCACGTATTCCTAAAACACGACTTAAAGACGTCTTATCGTCCTTTAGACATCTTTAATATGTCTTTTGGCCTTCTTATGTTGTCTGGGAGCATTTCTGCTCTCATGTATAATATATCGCACGCACGTTTATCGCACAAATTAGTCGAACGATCGTAGAAACTTTCCTTTTCTTTCGCTTTTTTAGCAAGATAAATATTCGCCGATTTGGCAAAGTTAAAAATTCTGTGCAAAAATCTGTTCTTAATATTACCAGCTTGCTTCTTAAACCAGAGAGATTTTCCCCGAGAGAGATAACCCCTTTTATCCTTATGCTATCCGCCGCACAAACCATCTTTTCTCATAAGCTCATTCTTACGGAAAGTGGACACGTCTATCGATTTGCGATAATATGAATGTGTCGAGCAAATCGAAAACGACTCCAAATTCCTCAAAGAATCTGTTTCTATAATTTGATTCGTTTATTTTAAGGCATTCTACATGGCATTGAAAGAAACTACTAGATGTCAAATGAGATACGTATAAAAAATTTAGATACATTGTATAAATATAGACATTGCAAAATGTATATTAATATTTTCATCATAATAACGCGGTATGAAACAATTTGCGTTATATCTCTCGAGTCACTTAAATTTTAATTAACGCCTATTGATTCATATTTAACTATCCAATATTTTCGATTTGCGCGCAATTTTGTATCACATATTATAATATAATCATGCAAAGAGTTGCCTCAGGGCACATTACATCCGTAGCGGCTTTAGCAATAAAGCTGCATGCCCGAGCCGTTTTCTCTCGATAACTCTTCTCTGAAAAATTTATCACGCTTTCGTTGTTTCGCGAGACAGTTAAATATCGACACAGAAATCCGAATCACAGAATATGACAAAAAACAGAAACACTATAAAATATATATCACGTTTGCTAAAATATATATTGTAATGTAGTGAAAATATATTATCATAATTTAAATCATCAATATCAAATATTGCGAAAGGAAGACAGATAAACATATATCACACAAATCACGCGAAATTATTTCACAGTAAAATCTGCTTAAAATCAATTAAAAATCAAATGCGATACGTGCGTGTATATACGATAAGAATATATCGATAATTTTTAACAAATTTATACGAAGGAAGTATGACTTTACGTTCGTCAATAAATATATCTCTGTTAAGGATATTCGAAATTTTTATATAATAATGTAGCTAGAATGCGCGATCACGAAACGCACCTATAGTTGTCACGTCATATCGAACACGACTTTCATTCACGCCGCGACGCGAATTCACGCTCGATAGATTCCATTGGCGGGAGATTGGCCGATAGAATGCACCGAGCAGATTGAATAACGCACTGTGATACGACTAGTCGAGATCTGGGAGACTGTGTCCCACTTACAGCAGACTGAATAACGTCGCTTGGCCGGCGCCCTCATGATCCTAAATAGACCCTTTAAAGTCTCGTACTTTTCTCTTTCCAAACGTTGTTAACTCTCATTTACGGCGACCGTTATCCGCTTCACGTAAGCTTGCAACAACTTTTTACCTGTCAGAAACCATCGAATAAAGCATTTTATGCATCCAAAGTAATCGCTTTAATTTTAATCACGCATAAATTTGAAAATATTTACATGAAGGTAAAACAAAAAAGATAGACTTAGATTGCACCGATAGACTTAGCAATAAATAAAATTCGTAGTGATTTAATGCGTCCAAGAAAGTTAATATCCAACTTAAGTATTCACGATACTCCCGTTATGTACTATTTAATTTTCCCGACATTGGATGGTATTAAAGTTTCCTCGTCTTTCTTTGCTTTAAATTCACTTTATGGTATTAATCTTTCGCTTTCTCTTTTTCTCTCTTTTATTTTCTAAAGGAAAAAAATGTTGACGAAAGTGCAAGTATTTATTTAATTATATTGCTCATTTTAAATCAACGGATTAAACTGCAAAATATTAGAATTTTTTTCCGATTGATATAGATACGTCCACAAAAATGATAACTTTATATCTATATCGTGCAATGTACAAAATATGTTATATCGTACATGCAAAATAAAAAGCATTATTAAAAGAATTTTTAATGAACCGTCCATGACGATAAATTTGCAACACTGACCACAGACGGATGTCAAATTAAATCCGCTCCCTTTGCCATATGCCACACATGAATTCCTCACGATCTTCGTTCCAGATCTCTCGCCAGCTGCTCGACACTTTTGCATTATAACGTCCATCATTGAATTCGCACGCATGTGTAAAATGTGTGCGTAAGATGCGACGGGTTATTGCACTAAAAATAACGCGGATAAATAGCACTGCATAAATTGCACGACCAGCTACTCGAGAATCGTACCTTACACCCCGGTGATGCACTCGATGCTCGTTTCGAGGGATCGAATAAATTTCCGCGCGGCATACAGGTCGAAGCAATATATGAAATGGTGAGAAGATAATATTTTGGGAATTCCATGATTTACTTAAATGTGACCGCTATTTTTTTATGGCCGTTCTTATTATCACCATAATACGTTGACCCGTTTATTAGTTTAGCATAGTTTATAAAACCGTTTATATTAAAACGTACTTCTCGAAAAAGAAAAAGAATATTATTAGGAAATAGCAATCAAAGAAGAAATTATAGAAATATTTCTACAAGATTCTATCCCCC
>NW_021853600.1:555340-559383 GCF_003651465.1 Formica exsecta | reverse complement strand
CCTCCCCCCCCCCCCCTCCTGTTCACGAGAAATATACTTATTTATAAATGTACTTATTTTTATTTATAGAACCGACTGTATAATCAATACTAAACCTGCTGTTTCCATTTTACACGTCCTGTATAATTATACGATGCATCCAAAATTTATTCAAATCATTGTATATAGGTATATATAAGGAAGATAGTATCATGATTGTTAAAGTGTTAGTAAAAAATTTATCTGTATAGTTTCGGTTGTAAAAATTATTTTAACTTGATTTTTACTTAATTCAATAAATCCGTGCTCCGCATACGTGTAAGAAAATATCCACGCTTTTAACCAAAATAAATTTGCACGGTAGAGAATTAAAAGTATAGTTGAGTCGCGGCATCTCGTCAATATACGAGGCACGTAATCCCTATGATAAGCGAAAAGTTTCGCGAAACTAATCCCGCACACGGTTTCATTTGGGAAAGTTCTCGTAGTTTTTGATACCGCAATTCTCTCTTTTTTTAACCCAGGTGTACGTAAGCCTCGATCGAAGTTAATTCGTATTGGCAGACCCTATTCGGTCGGTGTAGATTAAAAAAAGATCACTAGCGGTGCAACTAGACGAACCCTCGAGGCACCTGTTGATCCTTCTCGTTAAAGTTTGAAGGAAGTGACCTGTCCTGGTCCTGTAGACACGCAAGGCAAACTCTAAGGCAGCTCTGACACACGAAAAAGTAGCAGGTAGCGCGATACACTGTCGGCTTTGCCAACAAATCACATTTTTCTTACTCGGCCTGTCATGAATATACATTACATTATCCATTAAATCCGAATCTATGCCGAGATTATCTTTAGCACTATTTTACGAGCTTTGCACGCGTCCGGTGTTTTAAGAAAATCTTGACGTTCTACGGAATTTAGCGCTCACACATCATCTACACGAAAAGACAAGATAGTTTGCATATAATTTACGTGTAATTTACATACAAAGTATCTTTTGGCTATTGATACGCTCCTCTATTTAAATTTTGAAGAATAAACTAAAAATAAAAATAGTTTTGGCATATTAAGACAGCAATAAATGTATATAAATGCTCTAGCAAATAAAGTATCAAAGTTTCAAAATAAATGAAATAATAAGTCATATTCTTTGATTAGTTTCAAACAGATTTTATAAATCAAGTTAAATGCATTAGTCGCAAAGTTTAAAAATTTAAACAATTTACACGTTCTCATCTTAACACTGAAAATCATGTCAAATTAGTTCGATTAATCCTAGCGTTATATTCACAAAATTTTTTCTATTATCTTCCTTTCTCTTTTTAAAAAATAATAAGAATATAGAAAATACTTTTTTTTATATGATAGATTGATTTTTGACTGAAGATTACTGCTTCTGCTTTTAGAGATTTTAAATTTTAAATCGCGTGTTTTATCGAAGATTTATTTAAAAAAAAAAGTACGATTTACATCTACTCAATTCAACACATCATCATTGTCTAATTCAACGATCCTTCCTCTCAGTGCTTGCATTCGATGATCGATACGAACTACACAATTGAACTTTCCAACTTCCCGTATAACATTTTCGAAAGAGTTTGGATGTCGTCCAGTATTCGGCAACAATATACATTGAAAAGAAAAAGTGTGTGCTGTCGACGAAACGCGGTCTAGATAAATCTGCTCAAAATCGTGCGGCTGGTAACAAGTAGGTGCAACTACTAGGCGGTCCCCGGTGACTCGAATTACAGCATGATTGTCAGCTGTCCGAGCGAAAACGCAACAAAAATACATTGGCATAGATTCGGTCAGATAAAAATAGCGGCCGTGTCGTGAAATAGAAGAACAACCGGCGCTTCCAAGGCATCGCTCGCAGGCGTGGAAGAAAAACTCCGAAACTTTTCCGCGTCCGATTCCGATCTCGGACCTAGAAAGTAAGAAAAGAAACGCTTAACGAACACGGCAAGATTTTATGAGGCACTAAATTCCAAACGAATATGAACTTTTAGGCTACGCTAATATTTCCGCCGGACGGAATTTATCACGCTCGTTATCCGATAAATTGGATACTTATTAGACTCATAACGAAGCCATGTTTTATATTATAGATCTTGCATCGTACATAATCGTATATAAGCATTGTTATATAATAATGAATATTTGGCAAACTTTAAAACAACTTGTCTTTTTCAAAAGTATGATAAAAAATCTAATTCAACAAATATCTAATATTAAAAAAAAAAGTAAATTTTGTGCGCCAAATATAACAACAAATGACATATGCATCCGTATAAAAATCTATACTTATATATGTGTATATATGTAAAGATATATTCTATAAGGGCCATGTATAAATTATTTTAAACTCGCGTAAGTCGTGTACCAGAGCCATATAAAAAAAAAGAATGCAAAACCTGAAAGTTATAAACAATTTCAAGTTTCTCATAAATCTAAATCTTAAAAATTTTTTTAAATTTTAAGTGCCCCCAAAGCAATAATAATTCGAAAAAAAAGCGATTAAGCTCACATTACCGAAATAATTCAAAACGTGCGAAATACGAAGTGTCAAAGTTTCACATAAAAAGCTACATAGGGACAAGGGATTGCAACAATCTCGTTAAAAAGTTATAATGACGCTAAAGTTGGTCGCCAGATTGTGTCGAACACTCGAACTCTCATACGCTTCGATGGACAACTCACTTACACCATATGCACAAACTTGTCGCATTATTAAATACACTATATGCTGTATTTTATTGCTGTGTTGAGAGAGAGTCGTAAAAACAAAATTTGCATAAATCGATTTATCAAGCATTTCTCTCATGTGGATAACTTTTTAATTTTAATATTTAAATATCTATAATATTGTTCTTCTCGTTTTGCAATAAGTTTCAAGACGTATTTTTAAAGTGAAGATATATCTTGTTTTTTATTCTTAAAAATGTGAATACGTGTACACATAAGCGTATTTAAATAAAATTGTATAAATTATAAAAATATCAAGATCAATGGTATATATAAAAATTAACATGCAGAAAAAAAATGTGGAAGAAACATTGCGATTACAATGCTAGAACGCAATTTCTAATGGGCGTACAAGATTTGCTGTGATTCGCCCTTAGAAAAAAAGCACAGAAAGAAATTTATTATTATTCCAACGTTGATAGTTGTGTGATTGTTACATCAATTTAAATAAAAAAATAATAATAATAAAGGAAAGATTTGAGAAATAAAACATTTGAGAAACAAATATTGGTGCAAAGATTAATATAGATATAGACAGTGATAAACATGTACTTGCAGCAATATGATTTTTGCAATTGATACATATAAAAGATTCATCACGATCCATCGTTACAAAAATCAATAAAAGATAATATTTACCCCAGCGTAGTCATCGTGACGATGGTGTACCAGAAGGCGGATGGTATCGAGGTGAAGTTGGTGCCGTCGACGTTCTTCTCCGCGTAGAACATGACGGTGGCAAAGATGATGATGGCCATCGCAAGCGAGAACACGAGGAAACCCAGCTCGGAGGCGCAGGACTTTAGGGTGTAACCTAGAATCCGTAGTCCCTGTGAGTGGCGCGAGAACTTGAAGATGCGAAACACGCGAAACACGCGCAACGTCACGAACGCGCCCGATACGTCATCGTTGTCGGTAATTCCGAGCCCAATATAGTAGGGCAATATCGCGACCACGTCGATGACCGACATCACGGAGCGCGCAAACTTGCATCGGCTGGGTGCGGCGAATAACCTCAGCAGGTACTCGGCCGTGAAGATCATCACGCACGCGGTGTCGAGGCAGAAGAACACGATCTTGTAGCGCTCGCCACACGAGAGAGTGCCGGCGCGACCCGGACGATTCCCGCACGGCACGGTCTCCACAACGTTCGCCAGTACGCTCACAGCGATGAAGAATCCGGTAACATAGTAGAAGACTAATGCGGCGGTGGAGATGTGCGGATTCTGGAATGCTCGCCACATGCTCTCCCGGATGTCAAGCAGCTGCTGGAGGGTCTGATCGCCGTTTTCGCTCAGCTTGTCGTCCATCAGCCGCTCGGCATT
>NW_021853600.1:552756-555109 GCF_003651465.1 Formica exsecta | reverse complement strand
CGGCATTCTCGCGCTTCCGATCCCGATAGTCCTCGTAGCAGCAGTCACCGATGACGTCTGGCAGAATGCCGAAGAACGCCAACTCCTCATCATAGCTCGTCAGGCATTCGTGCTTCGGGTAGTGCAACTTGCCGGTTCTATAATAGTTGAGAATATGCCGGAAGATATCCGGATCTCGGTCAAAGAAGTATTCCTTGCTATCTTCGTCGTAGAAGAACTCGCGCTCGTTCGAGCCGAGCAACGTATCCGGATACTTCTCCAGGGTATTACGCCACGTCTCGAAGCGACGGCCGCTCACATTGATCAGCAGTTTTTCGTCATCGGCCTTGCGCCGATCCTTGGGGATCGGCGGCGGTGGCAGTGGATGTGTGGCAATCGGCACCCAGCCGATCGCCGCCGCCCGGGCAAATGGCAACCACGCTGCCACCGAGGCCATGCTTGACGGTGGAATCTTTCTTCAGGGTAGCGAAAGAGTCAGCGTCGATCTTATTCGAAGCGTCGGCGGTACGCTCTGCTCTCGGCTTTGCCGAATCGACCTTTACTCGATATGTCTAGAGATCTTCGCTCTCTCTTCGGATCTAGAGCTACAATAAATCTAATATCCACGATTCAAGCCGCATCGATTCTATTATCGCAAATAATTTTTTCGACGAAAGATGAGGTTCTTCGATTGAATGAAATATATATATATATATATTTTTTTGCCGGTTCGGCATTTACGAAATTGAAATTTACGACACCGCTCAAATGTTCGTTAAAATTTTGACGATACTCTCTAAATATCTTTCTTGCAACAAACATAAAACGATTTTTTGCATTCGCCACTGGCAACTCTCCAAAGATTTCTTCTAAGTTCAGATCCAATATATCCTTTAAAATTAAAGACTTCCTCTCTCCAATTTGTGGCGTGGAATACGCCACTTTTTGCCTCGGTTCTTCTTAGGTCAGCTTGAGCTGACGGTCGTTTGATTCATGCTTCTTCAAGTCCGTCGCGCGATTACTAGTATGACTATTAGTCTACATCTCTCAAAGAACGATCACGCTGCTACTCTCTATTTTTAATTCAAGTTCTTCTCAAGCTTCTAAAACGTTTCTCTAACCTGATCTTAACTCTCTTACATTTGAGAACTCTACTTACTATACGTCTCCCGGGCGATCGGTAGCCGCTCTACTTCCATCTATTTGTTCGCTTATTTATCTACGAATCTATTTATTTAACTACTCGTCGTGACTATATTTAATTTTTTCAACGAAGCTTTTACCCTCCCGGGAACAAGTTTCCAATTTCTCCGAGAATTTCTTATCGTCGTTTTGCTCTTCGAGATGCAGATATCGAAATCAAGACTTTTCCCACTTTGCCGTATTCGTCGTCATAAGTTTCGTACGTCGCAATGATACCCCGTAGAGATGCATTAATAACTGGCTAAGCAACATTTGCCTCTCTTACGTTGCAACGACGACTTAGACATTGGCAGCCTAAGATCGGGTACCAGCCCGAAATTCGTCATTTCACGCCTGGCATTTCTCAAAAAATTTCTTTCTTCCTTATTCCGTTTTCGAAAAAAAAATAAAAATTTAACGAAATGATGAACGCCACGTAGCAGCAAAGCACGAGCCGAGCGGAGACGCGTGCCGGACTAACCAATCGCGTTCTGGCAACGTGCCTTCCACCATCATCGATAATCGCACGATAGCTCTTCGTGGTACTCTTCAGGATATCGCACCGGAAATTTTCCACCTGTTTCGGCTCGCTTGGCCACCGTGATAGTCTGAGCTTGAGTCTCCGCCAGCAAGCACCTACCAGAACACTACATTGTCGAGCTTGCTCTTTGTCCGATCCTTACGTATATTTTTCGAGTGCACTCCTCGAAAAGACGGTCATCGACGACATTATTCGTCAATGGAATGGACGCGTTCCTATCGAGTCGGGAAAGCTTTACCAGTAACGAGTAACAAAACGTTTCCTTTTATTAACGATAAGAAGGCTCGTTTCAAAGGCTGACGCGATAATAAATTTAGAATTGCGAAAAGATTATAGGTTTTTTTGTAAATTTCTCTTCAGGTAAAGTTTATGTATATATATGTATATATAGAGCTATTTACAAAATATTATTTAAGACACTATGTATCGAGACGTCAGCTTTCTTCAAAGCGCTGTCCGCTCATGAATGCCAGCTGGCTGAAGATGAGAAGAATTTCTTGCTACGAAGCCTTTGTGTATTTTACGGGCGGACAATCGTAAACTCGCTCACGCGTTCACGGAGTTGAAATTCGCGGGGATAAAGCCTCGCCGAAGCTGCTGAATAGAGGAGAAAATGCTTACGAGTAGACACCAAACAGTCAACGAAAGAAG
>NW_021853600.1:546280-552360 GCF_003651465.1 Formica exsecta | reverse complement strand
CGTCCGCAGTTTTCCGGCGTGCTTTTTTAAAGTTTTGCCGTGCTTCGCGTCAGAACAAAAAGAGAGGCGTTTGTCATCCGTTCTTACCGAACGTCAATCGAGATTCATTCATCGAGCACTTTGACAGCGCACGCGAATTTTTTTCGGTCGCGCAAGCTCGTTCCGCGCAGCATCTATCTTCGTGTGGTCCCAGACTTTTTCCTCGTGGCTTTCCTGGCAATCGCCGGAGCGCGACCACAAAACTCTCTTACGCAAGAGAGGCGCGTGCTTCTCCCGCGACGCATCCAATCTGTCAGACTTTACACGTACATTCCTCGCGACGAGTCGACTCGCCGGAGGCTTCGAAAAGCGCTCCAGTTGGTTAAGAGCTTCCACGACTTTCCCCCGAGAAGGTAGCGCGTCTCCGCAAGCTCCGGCACTGTGAGCTCGCACGTCGATCTTCCCCCTCAGGGCGTCCGTCTCGATTATTCTCCGCTTGCGCGCACTATGATCTGCCCACAAGCCCGACTGATGCTGCTTCGTTCACGAGTACACGACTCTCTCGCGTCCCTAAAGCTTCTCCGTCGCTTCGCCCGCTGCGGGATGCGACGCGTCGCACGCGCGAGCAGTGCGTACGCGCGCGTGGCTGCGCGCGCGCGGACACCCTCGTGTCTATACGTGGCGGCCGTGTACGTGTATATAAGCGTGTATGTATTATGTGTGCGGGTGTGTGTGTGTGTGTGTGTGTGTAATGCGCCTTTGCGCGCGCTGCACCGTCGCAAGCACCCACGCTGAAGCACCCGCTCGATGAGTTGGCCGCTCGCGACTGCCAGAGCTAAGTCCCCGGCACCGAGTTTATGTGATTCGCGGCGGTGGTGCGGTGGTGGTAGCCCGGCACCTCCGGAGAAGCGTGGCTCTCGTCGCGCCTCGCAGGAGAGAGAGCGGAGCGACCAGCGTCGCAGCAGCGCCGAGAGAGCGCGGAGCGGTCACCTAGCCAAGGTCTAAATTGATTTTTACGGCGGTGGCGGTGGTGGCGACGCGCGTCGGCGTCCCGACGTGGCGAACGTTTCCCGTTGCCCGGGCAACCCCTCAATGATGACGTCATGGTTTCCACCACCCTCATCGTCGTCTTTCCGCCTCCGGTCTGCCACCGCTGGTCCCCGTATTTCCACTTTAGCCTACTTACGCTTTGAGGAACGCTGGCTTTCAGCTTCGTCCGCACGCTCGATTCGCGCGGTTCTCTTAATGAGAGGGAAAGAGAGAGTGACAAAAGTTATTCCCCGCCGAATCCTCTTCTCGCTTTTTGCACGAACCCTCGTATATTTATCGTCCTGTTGCGGTTTCTCGTATATTTGCATTCATTCATTCTTTCGTTCTTTGTTCTCATTGCCGGTGTTCGTTACGATTTTCCGTGTAAATCCGCCCTAAACTCTTCGTGCTTCCGTCGACAAAAAATCTCTTGTCATTTTGCACGATCAATCTTTTAGTACGTGTCATACTCCCCACTTATTTAAAAAAAGCCCTATCTATCATTTATATATTTTAGTATAAAATGTCCGACTTATTTCGAATTATACTACTATTTTCTCGACAAAGCCATTGTAGCCACTGTAATCGAGTTTGCTCCGAGCTTATTTTGACTTACGACCGGTTCAGTATATCTCCCTCAATTAACTCTCACGTGTTGACTTTTTTTACATTACATTATTGTTATAAGCTAATAGTCAGAAAAATAAGTATCTCTCGTATAACTTTTTCTCAGACAGTTAATCTAAAGTTAAAAAGAACTCAGTCATTATTCTCTATCTACTTAATTCGCATGCGTATAGTAAAAGTGGTAAATAAAGTAAAAACGGCTTTTCTTTTTTATGCTATTTCGATATCTCGTGCTCGTTAACACTGAAGGCAATTATGCAGCTAAATCCGGTCCTATTATCTCTTTGTTTCTTCTCATCTTCCGTTTCGTTTCCTCGCGGCGAACAATGCTTTTCCATTCTATCTGTTCCTTCCGCTACTTGCTCTATCTGCACGTACGCGTATTATTCGCCAAGCCTAATCCCATTATCTTCAAAGTTCTTTTCGTTTATTTTTATATTTCTCCTTATTTCTTATATTACTCCATATATTTCTACCGTTCCGCTTTAATTAGTATCAATCACCATACTTACGTCCTATTCGCTCATATTCTCTTCTTGTACTATAATTTCGGCTCATCTGTTTTATCTCTTCTTATAAATTTTTCCTCTCTACCTCCGCCACTTCTTTCATCTTTTATTCTCACATCTCTCATCCTTTTGATGCATCCCTAATTTTATTATTTGATTCTAACTTCATTTAAAAAAAAACAACTTATAATCATATAACAATATTGCATGCTTATTTAATTGATAATTTTAGGAAGAGCAGATGCTTTCAATTTCTCGTCATTTTTCCATTACTTTCTATTATATCCCTTATTTTCTCCTCATTACCATCGAGCCAACTCTATAGCTCACGACTGATCTCCGTTCTTTCGCGCTTTTTTTCATCTGACAAACGTGCCAACTAAAAATAAAAGATCCTCTTTTTCCTATTTTTTTTTCTCCACACTACTCTTCACTCCTCTTCGGTTTCATTACTGCAGGTCTCACACGTCTCCCTTGCTCATCCGCTAAGTGTTGCGTTATTTTTCAGGTTCCTACTAGTAGTGAGACAGACGCTTCGTTTAAGCTCCCATTCATCCGTCTTCAACAGAATAACGCACAGGTGGCTTCACGTTTCTCTTCCTTGTTGTCAGGCAGTTTGATAGAAGCCCTTCGTTGAGGCAAAATAATGCACAGCAGGTTTTCATTTGTCACTATTGATGGACTCCAGCGTAATGTTTGAAAATACTTAATGTCGATGATTTAATGTCGATTTAAAAATTAAAACGCAATCTTGATTATATTATAGTAGATCGTACGTGACTATTAAAAAGATAAATGCGAGAAACTGAATTTCCTAAACTTAAATTAAATGCACTGATTCTTACTTGTCATATTTTTATGAGAATTTTATTTTTGAATAATATTTATTATTTATTTAAAAAATTCGCTTCTGATTACAAGCGTAGATAAGTAACAGCGAAAGTATATAATAAACCTATAATAAGTAACAGACAGTAAAGAGAAAACAAAAAAAGACACAAGAAAAAGAAACGAGTATTGCACTGTCAAATAAATTCTCGACTTTAATGAACGTACAAAAGAGTGCATCTTGAAAATTAAAGTATACATCCTTCGGTTTGAGTCTGTAATTTGCTCCGTATTTATTCTATAAAATGTCCCCTTTGGAAAAAATTCGTGGAATAATCGGCAAATAGCCATAAAAACTTTGCCATGAACAGATAATGTCCCTATGTGTAAAAATAATATGATAGATTAAAAAGATGAATATATTATATTTCAAAAAAAGATTCTCCTTCAAAATAGTTATTATTCCAAAATATCATTTTCTTCAATTACTGATAAACAAAATTGCAAAAAATTATTGCAATTAGAAATACGATGTTTAAATATAATATCATCGTCATTTTAAAATTATGCATAATCAACTTTTGTTAATAAATCTCATATAGAATCATAGTAAAAAACATGTAATATTTTTACTCAATAAAAATACGAATATTACTATTAATTTAATACGATGTATTTTATCCTTATTTTAGAACGGAATTTAGTTTAAAACGCAATGCGTTTTAATATATCTTTTTTATATATTCTAGAATTAATTACACACACACACATATATAGTGATTTTCTAGAATTAATTAAACACACACAACAGTAATCGTAGATAATTTATCGCCATCAAAAAAAATTTTTAAAATCGCCAATGAAAAGGTAGATTATATACGAGAAGTAAACTAAAAGTTTGAATACAAAGCGGCGGAAATTGCGATACGCTGCAATATGACCTTCTTCCGGTGGATTTTGCAAATACAACTCTTCGGATCTGCGGCCACATATTTTCCCGAGTATTTCCCGCAAACGAAGAACCATGCCTCTTTCCTGTATTTTTGCGCTTCCCTCTTTTCTTTTTTTACACGGAACTTTTCAATTAACGTCGCATTTTCCTGTGTAATCGACGATGTTTTTTTATCGGAAGTTTTTTGCCATTGTTATTGCGGCAAAAAAGACAAAGAGAAAACTTACATCATTCTACCGATTGCATGGATATTATTATACTGTGAATTAAAATAATTGCGCGTTAAAAAAATTTTCAGCAATAAATAAAATGGTCAATTTTTATTGTATTAAATAAACTTTATGATTAATATGCAGCTTTTATAATTATTTATTTACTATCGAAATTTCCATATCCCGTTGCCAAGTAATAATAATTTAAAAATTTTATATTATTAATGTACACATGCGTGCGCGTATATGCACACATACATATATGCGTAAAGCCTTGTTATTCAGGAAACATTATTTTTACAACTTGTGTAAAACATATTTATTTAATAAAAGTAGAAAACAACAAAAAGTAGAAAAAAAAGATTTATATTATATATGAAATATTTATATTATAAAATGTAAAGATATGTTGTCGTTTCATATTAAAGGAGTCATTGTTTAAACAAATTTATACAATGTATATTAGAATATTTTCTATAAAATATATAAACACAGGACACACATATAAATATATTTTCGCAAAGAGATCTTTTCGTGATACTTTCCCAAAAACAAAATTACTGCAATACAAAAAAAGAAATCATTTACTTTCACAGCTAGCAAATCTAAAATCTTTGATCCCTAAAGGTCAATATAAATTAAGGACGCGAAATTATCCGATCAGAAACAAGGCTCAACTACCATCGGAGCTGCGAAATGCCCGGTAATTGCACCAAGTACATGGTTAAGCTGTTTGTTAAAAGTCTCGAATCTTTCCCTTATTTTCTTGATCCATAGAATTACTAATAGAGACAAAAGTCTCAAAATTCAATATGGCACAAATTTATTGGTTGATGATATGTTATTAATTAATTCTATGGATTTTGAATTTTAACACGCGTTTATTGCAAAACAAGATTTATTCTCAATATTCTCTTGACTATTTCAAATATATAAAATTTATTCATTACTGTTATTTGAAAAAATTTATCAACTATATGAAAAGAAACATTTCCAACTCAAAATATTTCAATGTATATACGACCTCCAGCATTTTATAAAAGCAAATTTTTATATATATTTTTATATATTATCTCTAGATATATGATAAAATCAGTTAATGAGAAGCGTGAAATTTGATGCGATGAGAGATTTTCAGAATCAAATGATAAATTTTTTAATCCTTCTGATAAACTATATATCTCATTTTATAATAGGTTTTCTGGTAAAAAATAAAAAGATTTTCATTATCCAATATTACATTTTTGAATAAATGTTTACCTTTAAATAAATATACTTTTTATCATACAAAGAATTAATTCAAGCAAACAAATCGCAAGTAATATATCATAAATACCGCGATTAGCACGCTAGTTGTAAGCTCCAAAACTTAATAGATCTTATAAGAGGATTATTCAAAAGAGCATCAAAGACATACAGAAATATTGAAGATACAAAAGCCTTCAAGAATCTCATGTCCTTTCGCGGAGGCAATTCTATGTGTCTACCGCGTAGTTTCCCAAGAGTTTCGATCCTATCAAAAGTTGTTTCGCTGTCTCCCTGTGTGGCCATTTACTTTGTCAAAGTTACAGCTTCGAGTAACGAGCAAGATAGTTCTTCTTTGAGAAGTTATGCCGTCGCATGAGAAGCGTCCGCGGTTTCGTTTCGCGATTCGCTATGGATCTCTTATCAGATTGAAACGATTTGCAAGAATACAGAAAATCACGCTTCACATTAATTATGGATTATTAAACTTATAAATATTAATCATTTTTTTGGAAATAAAATAGTACAATTTTCGTGTACCAATTATTAATAAGAAATCTTTAATTCTACAACTTTATCTTTTAAAACAATATAAAAAAATTTAATATATGTTTCAAAATATTAATTCTTTTCTATTTTTGTATTGTTTTTAAAATAATAATAATATTCTTCATTATAATTTAAATGAAATATTAATAA
>NW_021853600.1:528721-546224 GCF_003651465.1 Formica exsecta | reverse complement strand
TAATTTAAATGAAATATTAATAATTAAAATTAAAATTAATATTTAAATATCTAATAGTATAAAGGCAATCCGATTTGCATAATTTTATATTTTTAAGATACTCGATTAAAAATATCACAACACTTTTAGATTTTAATCACAAATTAAGATAAAATCGAGTTTACCTTTAATCTGCCTCCTCTCCTTCCCCTTAGAATTATGTACATGTAAGTCCAAATAAATTTCACCTTCTATCATTTAATTTAGATATACGAAGAGATAATGTAACGCGAGAATATTAAGTGGCCATCATAAAATAAACAATGAGTTATGCAAATATATTGAGTTTTGATGAATTTACTTACCAAATGCTGATCTGCTACATTGCCGTACCTCATCAAATACTGGAAAAAAAAATACTGGTGAAATATATTTATATGAAATTTAATTTATATAAGCTTCTCGCAAAAATCAAACTGATCAAACTTCACTTTTTATAAATTTTTTTATTTAATCGTGAAAAATATATAAAATAATCTTAATGTATAAAATTATAAAATAATCTTTTTATATTTATTTTAATATAATATATGTATCTGTATTAATTTAAATAAAATCTAAATTTAATTATAAAAGTATGATTAAAATGATAGCAAAATGCCAGTATTAAATTAACAAAATTTAATATAATCAAAATTTTATGATATATAATGTTTCTCGTATTTAACGAGAAACATTATGTTTATATATGTTCAATGTGTGGAGAAACAAACAGACAGATAAATAGATAGATAGA
Source organism: Formica exsecta (assembly GCF_003651465.1). Classification (NCBI taxonomy): domain Eukaryota; kingdom Metazoa; phylum Arthropoda; class Insecta; order Hymenoptera; family Formicidae; genus Formica; species Formica exsecta. The sequence goes on along the minus strand of NW_021853600.1, from coordinate 545,449 downwards.
TGGATAGATAGAGAAGAGAGAGAGAGAATGGAGAGAGAGATAGATACAGAGACAAAGAGAGAGATAGAAAAAGAGCGACAAACAAGCGCAGAGAAAAAGAAATAAAGAGACAAAAAAAGAAATAGTATACACATATTTTAAACATTTTATTAAATAATACTCAAAATATCAATACTACTTTTTTTATTCAAAATCTGTGAAAAGATGAAATAGCAGGTGATGCGTTTCTCGAAATGTGCAATTATTATAAATAGACAATAATTAAAATAATTATGTAATAATAATAAATAAATTTCTTTACCAGTCGCTGCTTCGTCTGTTTTCTAACCGTATGCTTCCGGTGATATTTCACAGAAAGGTCAACGAGCGATATTTTATCAGCCATTCCTGACATTTATTCATCTGGAAAATGCAAAGAATACATATTATTTCAGCATCTCGCATTATGTTTCTATCGTAAAACGAATTACGAAACAATTAACCTCGCATACCTTAATTCATATAATTATAGCTCATACACTCAAAAAAGTGGTATTGCAACTACAGCAAAAATTTTCTGGGTGCGCAAAATTAACTGAGGTACATAAATGATTAGCAAATACTGTGATATCGCATATGTTTCGCATTTAATCAATCTAAGTGACAGAGACAGAATTTATATCTGAACTGTTTGTGAAATTTAGAAAGAATGTTTTTCTGTGGCGCCTATCCATGTTAAGGCCAATCATACTCGTTATAAAGTTTGGCTGTGGTACACAAAAAAAATTAGCGGCAAGAAACAAATAAATATATAATCCTCACATCTAACATATTTGTATAACGCGCCCAATCTATCCAGCTCTTTTAAACAATTTCTCTCAATTTTTCGATGCTGCAGTTATAATTGGCAGTTATATTTCTCACAAAGAGTGTTCTAGCTGTAGTATCGAAACTCATATTTATCCAATGCAGTGATTAACATTTGGCAATGGGACCTAAATTTTCTAGAAGATATTATTAGAATATTGCTGCTATAAATTCTATATGTAACAGACAATATTCTAACAGATACAAAAAATAGCGATAAATTTTTGTTGTGACACCTAGAAATCTACCTATATCAGCAAGACATTTTTTTGAGTGTATATTATTATAATTCTCGACACTTTTCATGTTTGCATAAAACTCCGATATACTTCGCGGGTAAATACGAGATGAAAGAAAATATTCTCAAATAACGCGAATTAACGCTAACAAACCATCGCCGTGTTAATAATCGACCGACGTCGAAAAACGATTGATGATTGAGAAAACGCAGTTAATCACACTCACACGCGTTTATTTATGTACGTTACATTATACGCCCAATACTTTTGTATAAACACGATATGATACCTTATATTTAAACGCGGACTTAATTATGTTTGACGAGAATAAAACGAGTATATAACGCGGACGTGTTTTGCGTGCGTTATTCCAAAGAGGCGGCGACGCGGAAAATGGTGGAAAAGCGCGAAAGTAGGTACGAAATATGGCAACCGGTTTGAACGTGGCACTGCGTCCCGGCAATGTGACGTCACATTCACACATTCGCAATAGAGCGAAATATATACCGCGAAAGAAGTTAAATCAAAAGCCCAAAAAAGCATCGGTTAAATTCATCTTATTGTTAGACAATTTCTAATTAATTCGCAGCAGAGGCGAAATTTTATTCTCTCTCTCTCTCTCTATTATACTCTATTAAATATATTTTATTATGTATTCTATATTATATATTTTATTATATATATATTTCTATTATCGTGTATTTAGATATGTGCGTATTGATATATGGTACGTAAAATTATAAACAAAACTCGGTGTTATCATCACAGATAAATAATGTAAACTTGATTAAAGTTTTAAGCTCTCTTTAGACAATCTATAATTTACGAAGATTAAAGTCAGCATCTCTTTGTTTTTTATTCATTTTACTTAAGTATAAAATAAACCTCTGGACGAAGTAGACGACAGCAAACATATTTTTCTTCGATCTGCTGAAATGTTGGCTTAAACCATCAGGCGACTGCTTGTGAGATTCGACACGATAAGCGATAATTTACGTGGTTGAAATATATATAGTACTTATCACGAACAATGACACGCACCAAATGGCGACTGCATCGACAATATTGAGAAACGCGCGCGGAAATGAAATAATTTTAGCCTCTAAGGGTACGTTCGAAAATCCTACTTGTGGGGTAAAATAACATTGAATTGACCAATCAGGATAAAGAAATCTTTGCTCTTTTTGTTACTTCACTCTATCGGGAGGATTTCTGAACACATCCTAAAAATGGACATGACGGGTGACGACGGCGCTGCTGTGCGCAAATTTAAATGTTACCATAGTTACATAACGAAAACGCCAGCGTGACGTCACGTCGGACATTCAAAACGATCGCTATATTTCGTACGCTTTTTCGCACATTCTCGCTAATTTTCCGCATCGCCGCCACTTTGGAATTACGTACGTAAAATATCCAAGTTATATATTCGTTTTATTCGTCAAAAATAAATAATTCCACGTTTAAATAAGTATCAGGAATGTTTACAAAAATATCGGGCGTATCCTCTCGCTCTTGTCTTTATAAAAGTGTGTAACAGTATCGACATTGTGTCTCTTACCCGGTGCATCTAGTTAAACTACAGCTTTAAATCACGTAAATTACATGAAAGATGAATGAAACTTGATATGTAAACAAGAAAATCATTTAATTATACATATAAGATTTATTACAGTATAGGCGGTTGAGACCGATGGCGCCGCGAAGAAAAAATCGCGATATCTCGATTGGCTCTCTCGCGTCCGGGGATCGATAAAGTTAAGTCAATCGCAGGTTGCGTGGTGCGTCAGTCCGTCAGTTGAGTCGTGTGTGATTCCTGGTAATTCCAATTCGCAGGTACCGATATGTCAGCGACAATGACAGCCAAACTGCAAGATGACATGAATAGTATACCTCTCGCAGACGATGATCCGCAGGGTGAGTGCTTGGAGTTACTTATTCCGTGACGTCTCTCGCAATAGCTGTTGCTATCCCCGCTATCGATGACTTATAACCTAGCAAGTTTATTGCGAACTTACTTTGCACGTCAAATTCTTATCCAAATCTTCATTTTTATTAGCGCCATTTACTTGGCTTTGCTCATTTCTTCTGACTAGCTTTTATCTGTCTGTATTGACATTGTATTTGTTGATATTAGTATGAAAATTAGATCAGCCATATTTAAGACACTGAATATATGTACTGATAAGTGGCAATATAATGTATTCTCTATTTCTCAGAACCTGATTTTGCGATATAAAAACGACACTTAATATTAGTTAGATCTGAGTATTGTCGCTTTCTTTTATATTTATCGATTATATTTTTCGCTTACGAATCCTTGGGAATCCTTAATAATTTGCACATTCTACGCATAATGCAGTTTGTCCTGTGACAACTGTAGCTTTCTGATTTTTTTTATTTGTATTGTGGATAACTTGCTAAAGTTATTTCTTACACATTCATAGTAATAATACCAGAAGAGGAAATCTTGGACAATGCTTCGCATATATCTGATGCGCTAGGAAGAGGACGTAGTATGGATTCTATTCCATCGACATTCACTAACGGAAGCTGTAGTCCAAATAGTAAGTAATATTATCGATCTCTTATGATGTCAAAGAAAAAAAGTATATAGTTGATTTTTAATTTTTTGTATAATTTAGATGAATATAATACATAATATTAATTAAATAGAATCTTAGTTCCTATTTTTAAATCTCTTGTCTAATTTTATTATACATTTATTATATACATTTTATTTAAAAATTATAACAATGTTGATCTCTTTAATTTTTGATTTTATAAGATTACAACATGGACAAATAAAAAAGCAGTATGTAAAAAGATTGAAATTGATTATAGGTTTAGATCCAGATATCAGCCCAGATGAACAGGAGGAGAAAGCTAGACTGATTGCGCAAGTTCTCGAACTGCAGAATACTTTAGATGGTGCGTGTATACTTTAACAAAAGTTTATGTTACAGATGGATGTATGTGTTGGTATTTTCTAATATGTAAATATATGTATTTTATTTAGATCTGTCACAGAGGGTGGACAGCGTGAAGGAAGAAAATCTCAAGCTGAGAAGTGAAAATCAGGTTCTGAGTCAATACATTGAGAATTTAATGTCAGCATCGAGCGTGTTTCAGTCAACGAGTCCTAACACTAAGAAGAAGTAAACAACCAAATTAATTAAATAAATTAGATTAAATTATTAAATTATATATATAAATTCATGAGCCAGCTATACAGAATCTTGAAATAATTGTAATTGTTTTGAATATCTTCAAAAACATGTGTATTTAATCATGCATTTAATTACAATTTCTTATTTAACAAAGCAAAGTATCTCTGATAAAACAATCTACTTTTATCAGTCAAGTATAATCAAATATCCTTTTAAAATAATTAAGACTATTTATAATGCATTCACTGTGACTGTGACTTGAAACACGCTCTTATAGTTACAATCGTATGCACCAAAGAGTCTTGCATTTCTATAATTTTTACAAAACATAAATGCTGTGCAAACTTTTAAAGAAACCTGCTAAGTAATTATTTTATATACAATATAAAAAAAATTTCAATTTTTAATTTTAATTTCCAAAATTTTCAATTTTTTTATTTAGGATTAATTAATTTAGCTGAGACATATATAATGCATTATATAATATTAATAATATGTTTGTTATAATTTATTGTCTGAAGTAAATAATATATAAAATCAAGTAAAAAAGTTTTTAAATAATTTGACAATTATATTTTTTATTGTTATTTATATATAATATATGCGCTGTTAATTTCATTTAATCAATTTTATATACAACTAATGTATTTCGTTCATACATTTGCTCTTTGCATTTATATACATTTTCAGCAGTTTATCCGATATGCGCACTTTACATTTGCGAAACTAAGTATCAAGAAATTTGGAGCCACGTATACATTTCGTCGAAATACCTCTTGTTTTAATACAAACTCTTGCTTCGAAATTTTGACATATTTATTATATATGCATTGTATGTAGATGTACAAAAGAGATAATTATATACAATTAGAATACGCTATAATTGATGACATATGAAAAATTAATATGCTACATATATAGTATACGTTACGAGCAAGATGCGAGCTAGTTTAAAGTTTGCTATTTATGACGGAACGAGTTGATTTTTAAAGATGACACATACGTGCAGTCATCTTGCTTGTAAGCGTATCGAATCGACACGATTGACGCATAATAATAAATATATATTTACCGCAAATGAAAAACTGCAACTTGCGATAGAGTTTCAGTTTGAGGGCACAAGCAGAATGCACAATCCTAAATTATCCCATTGTTGAGTAAAACAGTGTTATAATAAACATTATATTCTATTGGAACGTGTTGCTATTCGATCAGTGCCTCGATCGAATGAATTTTTTATCAAGCGGCATCATTTTTTTTTCTCATAAAACACTCATTTATCATTGTCCTGGGTTCCTTTTCCGAACAATAAGTTTATAATGAATAAAATATAAGAAGCATGCCTATGTGCTAAAACTTTCCGATTAATTCTCGATTAGTCCTCTTGGATAGCCGAAAATTGTATTGCTTTTTGCCCCCAAGATGTTTTCGGGCCTGGCTTTGCTCGTCCATTCTTCTTTATCCCTATCCACCATCCATAATGCACGTATTTGCGCGATCGAAATGCATCGTAGGAACCTATACTCCATTGTTCCCATTCGGTATTATCGTTAGTCATATTTATCTGGAATCAAAATATATAAGAGACAAGTTAGATCTACTAATAATCGATTTTAACCATCTTCAAATTTTCATTAATAAATATTTAGAGAAGTGATTTATCAACTACATGGATTGTGTTTAAGTAATTTTTATTATCCTTAACAAACTCTTAAGTGATTTTTTAAAAATAATTTTATCAAATTAATAATTATGCTGACTATTATATTTTTATTATTAAATAGAATTAGAGAGTCTTGTTAAAATTATTGTGAGAATTAGGTTGAATAAAGTCATTGAGATAATTTTATAGAACTGTGTAGAATTTTACCCACGGCATTATAGAATGCTATGTATAAAATTTGCAGATATAAATAGCGTTGCGCAACATGTTATACTTCATATTTCTCTCGGTAGTAAAAGCTTTTTTCATAACGTAACAATACATAGAAAGGCATTTTGCATTACATTTTTATATAGACAATATATTCTTTCTCTCCATATTTTATATCTATATCATACCTCTCCATATAATCGTCCTTTTTTATTAAATGCCAAATAAAGCCCCGTTTCGATACTTTGTATTCTAATAACGCCGAAAGATACCGGCGTCACGTGAAGCAGAGCTGCAAAAGTATAATCTCTTACAAAAATTATAATTTATGATGTTAATAATAATAATGATAGCAATAGTTGTAAATAGTACTTGTACTTGTACTAGACATATATAACATATCTTGGGTCTTTATTTTACTCCGGTCATTACTCCGGTTAACATTTCGTGACAATGGAAATACCGTGCGACTCTTTGTTGCCGGATAATCCTCGGATTCGTCCGGACGGTGTAATTGCCAGATGATACCCTGTTCGGCAGTACAGTTTTATTATCCGACAATTATAGACAGGATTTTTCGCTGGCTGTCGGGGATCCCATATTACGTATGGCGTATATTTGCGTGGTTTGGAATTGCGTTCGACGTTACGCGGCGTTCTATAATTACAATCCGATAATAACTCATAAATACCTATGTTACATATTATGTAATAGAGAGAGAGAGACAGAGAAAAAAAAAATCTATTCTTTATGCAAAAGGAGTTCCATCACACAAACTAAGATTAATACGCATATCAAAGAATAATATATATCAAGAAAATGATAAAAAAACAAAAATTGTATAAATAAATAAAAAGAACAAAAAAAAGCAATATATATATATATGTCTGTCTGTGAATGTGTGTATGGAGTCACATACATACGTTCATACATAAAAACAAAAGTATATGAGAGCTATAAAGATTGTGTTAATTAAGAACATTAACGGTATGGCAAATTAGTTCTATAATTACAATGGACATGAAACAAAATTACATGAGAAATAAAAATGTATTGCATTTTTAGAAAAGTACTCTTAGGAATAAAAAGAAATTGTAATAGTCTCTCACTTATATTATAATTAACAGAACCCTCGTGAAATGTGTATAATAGTACTAAATTAATATTTCATTATATATATATATATATATATATGTGATATTTTTTTCGAGTTTTTAAGTATATTATGTCTCTTAAGCCGTCAGTCGTTGGAAATGTCTTTGCCTTTATGAAGGGTGTTCACACCGTTATATAGATGCTGGAAAATATATAGGTCGGCCAGTTTTTCAGGTCAGCAAGCCTCGTGAATGAAGCGCATCACTATACTGTAAACGCTCTCGCGCACTTCGTTATTTTAAACCGATTCTCGAGGGGAGGAAACGAAATGTCAATAGGCTTTGTGTGCGAGAGTTACGCGAACAGCTTGGTCGTCATCAAAAAGATAAAGTATTAAAGCGGTTAATTTTAATGGCTTCGTATACAAGCCGTGCCAATAAACCTACTGTGTAAATAAAATTCACTTCCACGCGAAAATAAACAATATATTCGCGAACGAAGCTACGTATTTTTATTTTATTTATCGGAAAATATAATTTAGGATTAATGTATCAAATTTTGTTCAAAGAACGAATTTTTTTTTTCTTTTTTTTTTTTAAAGAAATTTAATAGGTAATTTTCCAAGAAGGAATATTCAATCTATTAATTTTTATTTAATAGTATATCTGTTGTCTTTATTTACTGCTGTATCACTTTTATTTATTACTTCTTTATTACTATAATTACTGTAATATATTTTTCAGATATCTTTTAAGATATCTAGAGATTTTCAAGATATCTTATTAAAAGGGAGAGATATCATATCTATTATATTAAAGTATATCTCATCACAAGTTACTATAAAAATTAATGTTTATTAATTATTTTCTTAGCTATTATTTTGAGATTCTAAAAAACTTCTTTTATGCAATGCAAAATCTTTCTTTTAATAGAAAGTTAAAAAAAAGATAATTCCTTTTTGTATTTGTGTGTGAACGGGATGAAATTCCGTTTCTATTCGAATGGTGCAAATTGCATCTCGCCAAATACGTCAGAATGTCAATCATAATTTCGCACGTCATGGCGGGAACTTGCTGAATTCACGGGAAATTGTAGTCGCAATACTACGTACGACACTATGCTCGCGTTTGATACCGTTAATGACACAAACTACACCCAATGCATCTGCTGACCCTGTGGCGATATGGAGCAGAAAGTTAATCGAGTCAAGTGATCAATGAATGTACGTTATAATGTTGGAGGGCGACTAGGTAGGTAGACAAACGCATTTGCCGTGTATCTAGTGACGGCCAGACATTTTACCTTGTCCCATTAATTATGCTAATCCGTTCATTTACGCGAATTACACGTTTCTAGATTTCTCGTAGATGAAATGCAAGGGACATGCATCAAAGTTAATTATTACCATTCTTTGCAGATTAGACGGTAATTTCCGCATTTTACATTGAGATATTTTTTAAATTACACTTTTAAATGCAAAATATATAGAAATCGCTAATTATATGCGTGTGGCGCGTATTCTCGATTTAATTATATATCCAGTTGATCATATATACCCGTTCCCGTCAAAGGTGACGGTCGTGGTCGGAGGTCTTTTAGTTTCCCTCTTCTTCCGGATATCGCGAGCGATTTTTTTCCCATTTTCCATTACGTCATCGTCTTCCTGAAGAGATAGTTCCGTGTCATAACTATCATCGCTGCAACTATCATCGATATCGCTGCACTCCTCGTCGCATGTTGGTGGTTCTAGATTCTCGTGAATCCAGCGCAAACTCATTTTCGGTTTCCTTGCTGCTGCATAAATTCATGGATACATATTTACACCGCACACTTGGTATTGTATTATAAATGTGGCCATCTAATTTACTTCGTTAATACTAAAACCGCATTCAATGCGGTTGTCATTAACCAAGAATCATCATAGCCACATTTGCGGCTAAATGTGAGATGTAACTATGGATCATAATAAATGTATATTTATGAGTTGCTATATCGACTATAGCAAAGGACATAAAATTTGACAAATTGCTCAAACATATAAATTTATGCATTTTCAATGACAAAGTTGGTGAGGACAATCACACGTTCAAAAAAACATTGAACTGTTTCCTAATGACATCAAATCAATAATTATATCACATCAAGGGACGAAATCTATATAATAACTTTTATATATTAAAATTATTATATATTGATTTACCAACGAAATCGCATTTAATCATTTTTTAATTCATCCAATAATATGAATATTTCTATTTTTATTTCATTGCGTGTTTTGTTGTATTTTTTTAATTTGATAGTACAGCTATATTTTTACATTAATTGAAATGATACGATTGAAATTTACAAAAATTTTTCATTATCTTTTTGCTATTTTATAACTTGTTTCTTATATGAATCTTTCTGATAATCTATCTCTATGAATATCCTTAAAAAAAGTAACTTTATGCGCTATGATTATTTTATCAACAAAGTCAAGATGGTTTTAACACTTTAGAATAGTGTTATATTCCGGCATTCGAGAAAAAAGATCTATGAGATAGTAAGTAAAATCTCTATCTGAATGTTGGGAAGCACCCACGCGTGCAAAATATTTTTTATTCAGAGTAGGAGAGTAGTATAGTATTATAGTACTCGAGATTTAACGGTGGTCTCGGTCTACTAGCGGCCATGCGTATCGAGTGTGCAGATAATTGCGCATCGGGTCGTACTTACGCACCAATAACGTTAAACTAATTCAATAAGAGTAGAAATATGTCAGGCGAATTAAGCACAACGCATTCAAAAAAAAATTTTCCAGAGATATACGTACAATTATTAACTTGAGTCTTCTTCCAACTTGACACATTGATAGCAGCATATGCACTAATTATTTACAGCAAATGTTACATCGTATTATTTATAAGAGAAGCACTAAACATTGAATATATTACAGTATATTACATTATATTTTTTTCACATATGTACACATATATGTGTCGTATAAAATATTTTGAAAAATTAGGAAATTATATATATGTAAGGCTGAAAAATAAATTCTGTCGAACTTTGTTCACATAATCAAGAATAGAGTAGAAAATAAATTTTTTCTCGGTCACACGACACTTTGGATAGATCCGATGAAAAAAGTTGATCTCTTCCGCGCGCACGAGGATGCGTCAAGCTTTGATGATCGTGCAAGCACCCACCTACCTGGATGTTCCACGTTTATCACGCGACTGAGCCCGATTCTCCGATGGCTCGTCGAATAATAGCAGACATGACGCCGGCCTACTGACAGTCACCGCCGTCGACGTCGGCGGTCTGCAGATTCCTGGTGGAACGATTTAAAAATGGAGCACGCCTCCGAGCGCATGCACGCGCATCTTTTTTAAAACCCTCTTTAGAGAACTATTATTAATCATTAGACGTACCATTCTGGAGATACATACTTTGATAATGTTCCTCGTTGAGAAACCTTTAATCTTGTAATTATAAACTCCGCATCATTCATGAATTAACCTTGTGAATGAAACTATTGATAAATTAATTAGAATTTTTTCTAATAATTCTTTTTCTTTCACAGTTTATTATATAATTATATCATTAAATCTTTCATTGCAATAAACAAATTAATGCGTGCATTTTTCTACAAAAATATATCAGGAAAATATACATATATGTATATAAAGAATTATTTTATTTAAACTTATATACTAATGAACAAAGCATATTTGTATAAATTTACAATCCACATAATACTTATGTAAAATTGCAGTATTCTAGTTTACCAGCAGCATTTTGATAATACAAGATATTGATAATACTTTTCTGCATATATTAGAAATATTATAATGTGTATGTGTGTTAAGTTTGGAGTATTTAAAAATAATATGATTCTTTGGATGATTGTAAATTCATATTATTATTAGATATTTTCTTTATACTTTCTGTTGATATATACAGATGGCAAAGCAGATATAATATATAATCACAATTCTATAGATATAGATGATAAAAAGCAAGGACACTCTGAAACACTAAGTCGATTTACAATATTTTTATGATACAACAAATATCTTCAGTTATATGCTATTTTGAGAATGCTTTAGATGATTGATAAAAAATTTTATATCGAAACTTTATAATTCTTTCGGATCAGACATATTGTTTGTATATTTTTTATTACTTCTTTATATATATTTTTCCTATTGTTTGCAATATGAACGAGAAGAATTAATGCTAAAAATTTGATATTGAAATTTTAAACATTAAATTACAGTTAAATTGAAATTAAAAAGAAAGTGTAATCTTTAAAGTTTTAGTTCATTGACAGTCTTTGAAATTCATTCAATTATTAACATATCAAAATCAAAATAACAGCACAGAAAATTTTCTTCCTGGTAAACCTGTGATACAAAACATGAGCTGTCTCATGATTCTAGTGCCAATGATTGCGCTGTTTTAATCGACGATAAGGTCGTCGTCCCTCGGAGTTCACCGTTCCATGTTCGTAGTTATATCTGCAGAGAATGTTATGGCTATCGATCGAGTGCAGGGCACTTTGATACACTATTCGTACAACTAATAACGATCAAGCTCTAGCACAGCATACGACATTATTGAATCACAGCGGGGAAATAAAGTATGTGTGATAGCATTAATCCTTTGTGGAGTGTCACGCAATTTCCGCTGCATGATCGTCAAGTGATTAGGGATCAGTTTTAATAGATTTATAGATTACGCAATTTTTACGTAAATTGGCTGATTCATTTCCGTAAATCTGCAATCGTCAAAGTGGTGACTATAATAGTTGCAAAACACATACAGCTCGCAAAACAATTTAAACCGTTTCATTCAACTTATAAATTTAACAATGTTCACAATATATATATACACACACACAATTGTTTTACAACTATTATAGTCACCACTTCTGTATGTTAAAGAATTTTAGCATCAAAAAATATTTTTTGATACTAAAATTTTAAGTATTGAAAGTATGAAAGAATATAAAATATTTTTTGATGCTAAAATTCTTTAACATACAGGTTAAATATTGAAGATTAAAATATGAAATATATTATGGAATTTTTTTATATTTTGTATGCTATGAGAGAGAAAGAGAGAGAGGGAGAGAAATATGCTTTTATTATATACAATTAATATAATAATATTATTATATATATAATGTGCAACGTTCTTCTTTATAAATATAAATCAGCAAAAATTATTAGAATTGAGAAAAATCAATGTATAAATACACCAAAACGCAGTTTTCTCCTTGTAGATTATGCTCGCAACAATGCATAAATTCGTTGAAGCGTTGAATCAAGCGGCGTCCACAAAGAGAGCAACTCCATGACAGTGTCTATCATTACCATACTGTCGATGGATAGCTCTCTTCATAGCGAGCGCTTCATCCCTCAGTTTTGAATTTTCTTCCATTTCCATTTCATTAATTTTTCCATGTGATAGCATAGAAACATTATAACATATATAACAAATATTAAGTACGAAGTAGATAGAAAAGGAGAGAAAGAGAGTATCTACAGAATTCTTTAAATATTTAAATAGTTATATATCTTATATTAATTTTTACAGAGAGAGAAAGAGGGATACTCAGAGTATTACTCACTTCTTATGTAACATATGCGAAGGAACTTCCTTGAAGAAAAAAGTCTATTTATTAGGTTCAATAAATTTTGCGCGATAACGGTTATCACGCGAAACTCATTGTACGCAATACCGCGACGGTATCGTAAAACGAGAGCCCTGAATAACCTCATCAGCAAGGTTTTAACTTGCTAGTATAAAAAAAGATGAATGAATCCAGTTCAATTTTTCTGAAATATTTATATTTATTTTATAATTATAATAATATTTGAAATTCTTGAACAAAATTGAAGAATTAAAAATAAAAATTAAGAATTTCTCAATATTGTACAATGTAGCAATAATATAATATTGAAGGTATATTTTTCAGAACGTTTTATGTTTTTTGAATGTCATTTTTCAGGAGCAAATTCTCAGCTCTCTTTTTCTCTTTTTCTCTCTTTCTCTCACTTCTTTTTTTCCCAATTCTCTAATCTATTAAAACCTTATCGCGCGCGTATATACTTTTGTTTTTTTAAAGTCGTCTGCTAATTATAATTATAATTTCTCATACTGCTTGATAATTGTTTTATCATAATATCGCGCACTTTAATTCAATCTTCTTATTCTAATTTTGTTAAAATTCTATGATATACATACATATATATCTGCAATATATCTGCTATGCAAATGACTGGCCACTTTTATTTGCAAAGCTCATGATCTCTGCCTCATTTGTAATGCACTAACCAATATCAGCGATCAGCTACCAGTATAGCTGGTCCGCAACTCAAGGAAGGAGGTAGCTCCTCACGCAAAAGTGTGGCTGCTCCAACTTAGCGGCATGACTCGTTATCAGGAAGGTGCGAGGAGCCTCTTCCTCTTTAGCGCCGCCATCTGATTGCACCGCAAACATAAGCGCTTTGCTACCAGCTCGTGCCACGACTTGTTAACACATCCTTTTGGCCAACCAACAATGCCGCGAAGTACGAGAAATTGCAAGCAGTTCGGTGCCCCCTAAAATTAATCGCCGAATTAAATATGGTCCTTTTTTAAATGAAATTTTTCTTTTTATTGGGACGCAAAAAATTAATATGAAAGATATAAACTTTTTTATAGTAATTCATGTGCCTCTATCGTTTTTTATATTGTTTTGGTTTCTCATCTCGTATAATAATTCAATAATCCGCACGATTCTGTTGTCGAAAAATTTAAATGTCATAAAATAAATATCAAATATTGTCAAGTATTGTAATAACGACGGTATTATAACACATGATCCATCTTTCTTTATATATACGTAAAAGAATGATACCCATATTGTTTTTACATTTTTAGTTTTTTCTGGGCAGTGAAATTGCAAGGTGGTTAGTATTCGATGCTCGTAAGATTCTGAAGACGTGCCAACTTCGCGTCACCCGTAATTAACGTGTTTCAACTAATCCATGTACAAACCTGTACGACATAAATGAACGTCGCGACGATATTCTCGATGGAGCAAGATCGTTCTGCGTTCTATTTACTCAGATGACATTTCCACCGCAGTTACAAGCAACTGCTTAAACAGTCGTTGATTCGGCAATTGCAACGCGAAAGGTACTGAAATTAAATCGGGATTTTAGAACATTTTCATATCTTTAACGGATCTTTTTCTTATTTTAGATTAGTTTAGATGCAGAAATATACAATTGGAATGATTATATTATTAATTTTTTTTTGCGTTGGAATAATTTTTATAGTAAACATTATTTATATATATAATGGAAGAGATAAAATGAGGTGTGAATAAGATGCTCTCTAATAACGATATAAAATGATTTTTTATAAACTGTGAGATTTTATTACTTTGTGTGAGATATAAGAATATCTTACAATTAGAAAAAAATTTAGATATAATAAATTTTTTTATAAATATAGAAAGCCGATTTGAATATTACCAATTTTAAATACGAATACAATTCTTAAAACATAAAAAATTTTAAAATAAAAAAAATATATCTACAGTACTTAGACTGTCAAGATTAATTAATAAACTATTACTATAGCGTTTACAATTTGGAACGTTAGCCTGTGTTTTCTATCACTTGATAAACGAGCGATGAAACCTACGAGGTATCGTCTTTGAGAGCCGCGATTGCACCTTATCAGCAAGCGATGTGATAAGGCGATAACGAAGCGACTCGCTTCGTTATTACCGAAAATCCTCGGTAACCTCGGCAATATAATTCCCGAGTAGTAAATTTTAATAAATTTCGCTCACGTAGCGTTTTCGCTCACCGGGATACATATTTTGCAGTCGCAATTACCAGCAGCTTGCATTAATTACAACCGCGTTAATTTACAAGTGGCTGCACGTCCTCTCCGGTAGTTTACACGCTTGCATTACATAATCGATTTTAGTCTATCCGCAGTCGGCATATTTTTTTCCTCTCGTCGTTTGCGGTAGACAACATTTTTCTATTACGGAGCACGAGATCGTGTCGCAATGTTTCTTTTCTCTTTTTGTTTTTTTTCAAGAAAATAACGGAGCTATATAGACTTCGAAATCTTACGAGTGTATGCGATCTCTGAACGTTAATTAATAAACAAGCATAATTGAATCGAATCACCTGTGTTAAGTTAACGAGCGAGCAATTATTGGACGCTTTACTATGTATCTCGACGCGATATGATATTGAAATGATTTTATAATTGATACAAGACGATCACATTTGAAATTTTCAATTGATGATGTAATATTTTATGCAACTGATCGGGCTTATATGCGAGCGTTCACGACGAAATCTTATCTTCACTGACGAATTATTTTCGAGAAGACTCGCAATGACTGCCGTAAAACTGTCCCACTACAAGATAAAAGAAGTAAAATGAAACAACTCGATAATGCGAATTACGTCGCACTTGTTCTATTTACGATAAAAGCATTCGCTTTACAATTTATAGACAAAATTTAAAAAGTGATAAATAATTAAACTTATTAATTAAGATATATATGTTTACAGATATACATTGGTTATTGAAAAAAATAATAGCTTTAGTCATCAGCATTAAATAACTATTATAGTTTAATAAGAGCCTATTCACGCGCAAAAGTAATTAAATGTTTGTAATAATTAAGTGTTCTCCAGAAAATTTTGAAAGTTTTCTGTATATTTTTACAGAGTTCTTTTGGACAACGTTTAATTATTTTGTCTCGTCATCCGCGATTAGACTCTTATTGGCCGTAAATATCATTTGATATCGATAGCATCTAAAGAGCCATGTTTTTTTGATTTTGCTATCAAATTAGGAAGAATTGAGTTTAATTACGTAAAATATAGTGTCATATAATATATTATATACTAGAAAACACATTTAGATAAATTTTAATCTTTGAAAATATAGGAAATTTTTAATATACAACTATAATATCTGTTATATTATATGCTTAATAAAAAAATTTTTAATATATATAATTTCGTTATGGAATATTCATGTAATATTTCAAATTATTGATAAAATGTGATAAAATATAAAGTTATAAAAACACATTAATAATAATAAATATAAATAACTTTTTTGTAAAATATGAGAAAAATAATGACTCTTTATTCCTATTTATGTTACCATATAATGTTACATTATATCAGGGATATATATTATTGATATGAATAATGAATAATTTAAATAATTCATAATTATAATTTTATATATGTATACATTTTTACGGTTTATTATACATATTTTATTATTTAGAACTGGAGTAGAGAGTATATATTGGGAGAACACTAGTAGATACCAAAAATCGACTTTGTTATCACGTCCTTGCGATAGTTATCATGTCTTTCTAAGAAATTAAGCTTTAAGAATTATTTATACTTCATGCGCGTTATATAAATGTTTTATGTTTTACTCTGCGTATATATATATATATATATTATACGTATAAATA
>NW_021853600.1:520886-521556 GCF_003651465.1 Formica exsecta | reverse complement strand
TTTTAATCTTTGGAAATATAGGAAATTTTTAATATACAACTATAATATCTGTTATATTATATGCTTAATAAAAAAATTTTTAATATATATAATTTCGTTATGGAATATTCATGTAATATTTCAAATTATTGATAAAATGTGATAAAATATAAAGTTATAAAAACACATTAATAATAATAAATATAAATAACTTTTTTGTAAAATATGAGAAAAATAATGACTCTTTATTCCTATTTATGTTACCATATAATGTTACATTATATCAGGGATATATATTATTGATATGAATAATGAATAATTTAAATAATTCATAATTATAATTTTATATATGTATACATTTTTACGGTTTATTATACATATTTTATTATTTAGAACTGGAGTAGAGAGTATATATTGGGAGAACACTAGTAGATACCAAAAATCGACTTTGTTATCACGTCCTTGCGATAGTTATCATGTCTTTCTAAGAAATTAAGCTTTAAGAATTATTTATACTTCATGCGCGTTATATAAATGTTTTATGTTTTACTCTGCGTATATATATATATATATATTATACGTATAAATAATTTATATTTAAACATATCAATAATATATTCCTGCAAATAATATTATATGTATAATACAAGCAGTAACTTTATGATTCCATACTTTACATATAAAAAAAGTT
>NW_021853600.1:512696-519931 GCF_003651465.1 Formica exsecta | reverse complement strand
TAATTAATTTAATTGATATATTATCATTATAAAAAATTCCAAATATAAATATTAAAGAACGAAAACAAATTATACTATATGTGTATAATAAAATATTTTTTAAATAATAGAAATATTGTCTATCTAACTTACATTATTTGAAAAGTCTAAAGAGATAGAACCGATTTTTTCATGTTTTATCATTTATAATATTGTAAATTTATGATACGCAATTATTTTTTACAAAATGCTTATATCTCGAAATTTTCATAATGAAGCTTGTTAATAAAAGACTTTCAAAAAATTACGTCTAAATTATTCTGATTGATTACCTAACAATTTTGATACCTTAATGAGAAGTTACGCATTTGTTTGCCTGTTAATTTTACATATTCATTATCGATCATTTTGACATCACCTTCACCGAACATTAACAAGTCGTTAAATTGTAATAATTTGTCGTAGATTGAAAATAACAGGAAGCAAATTTTCTTCCTTTTAAATATATATCAGAGTTTTTAAATAAATATTCTATTATTCCATTTTATTAATACGTTAGTTAATTTTTTAATATAGTTAATATACATGTAACTCTCTATAAAAAAAAAAAAATAAGAAAAATGAAGCGTGTTGTATGTGTGTGTAGCTTATTGTTAGTGGCTGCAAGTGACGCGTCTTTTTAACATGGATATAATGAATAATTTTTATATCACACAGATGAATTGTTAAAATTATTACCTATTAACTGAATAGAAAACGTATAAAATTTGTCATATTTGGACATTAAAATATCATTTTATTTTGCGCTACATATTTTTTACTACATTTAATACTAAATTATGTTATTATACATAACTTTTGTAAATATATTCTCTGGAATTTTAATATTTTGTATAATTTTTTCTGTTTATTATAAATGATTTCAAATTTCAATTATGTAGCACAGAAATTTTTTGGTTACGTTTTGATAAACTTTAAATGAGCGATAGATACAAGGTTAAATGCTCGCTAACAAATCAAAATTTAATTTATAATTGCCAAGCGGCAATATATAACTATTTAATCTGAATTCTAATTCTATAAGTATTGTATCGATAATTAAGCAACTTGTTATTGACGAGAATCAAATTAATTATTTGTTATTAATATTTTTGCCCTATTTGGCAAATATCATCATTAATCGTGTTTAACAATACTGCAGAAAGGAAGCGGTATCTATTTTGAATTTAATATTTAGAAGATAAAGGGAACATTTTACACAAATGTATAAAATCAGAAATAATAATTTTTTTAACATCTGTGATTTTTAAAATTATTTTAAAGTTCATCTTAGCAAGTCTCTCGAAATCCTGTTTGTTATTAACTTACGAAATGAAAAATTAGTAGTCCGACCAATTAAGTATAATCGGTTTAACTTCTCAGTTTGATATACATAATTATGGCACACAATAGAAATGCAATAATTGAACGTAAAGTTATTTCTTTTTTCACTTGTACGTCATCGAACATTAAATCAGTCGCAATTAACCGGTACCGGTAAAAAATATTTCGGCATCGTTAGGGTTGACATGCGCATATCTCGAAATTATCATCTCCATAGGCCGATGAGTATTGGTGACGACCTCGCGTGTTACGTAATAAAAATGGAGCGTACGTTTCGTATTGCTCCGAACGCACGATTGTTCTGTTGTATTTGCATATGAAAAGACGAACACGAGCAAGTGAGAAAATTTATTTTCAGAAAAAAAAGAGAGCACCGGTTCCGTGAACCCATAAGACTTTATGAGAAAACCGAAGGTGCAATCGGTCTTATCATATCGATGTGTACCGATTGATATCTATCTTTATCCTACAACCCAACTCTCATACTTTCCAAACCACATGGAAATCTAAAAGACTTACAAAGAGTATATAAAAAATATGTGTGAATAGAAAATTGAAATGGCTTTTAAATATATTTAAATTGTTCGTCCATTCGCTTCGATATTATACTATTAGATCGTTGGCGCCATTCGTTCCGATATCCGAATTCTAAACCAATCCCTCGATGATGGACCACTCACGCAATCCATCTAGCTTACCTTGCAAAAATCTGATGAAGCCGCGGGATCAATCACCGCGCTGCGGCAGACTCCGGTTCCGGCGAACCTCCGGATGATGTTGATCGGCGTGATACCAGGGCGCTGATCACGGTCGGCGATATGGCGGAAAAATTCGCGGCGAACGACTTAACGGAATGAGCGGACGAAGGAGGTTCAAGAACGAGTGACGTGGACATCCCACGGCGTCGACTCATATACTCTACCCGCGCCGATCTGACGTCACGGGCTCATTCCTTATCAGCCAGGAGGTTCAACACCTGTAAAGTCCACACCTGTCGGCGGCGAGCTTAAGCACCATCGGAAACACGCCCAGCTCGCTCAACGACGACGATGATGATGACGAAAAGTTCTCGTGAAGCGCCACCCGCTATTCGCCGATATACATCCGGTAGGTATTTGGAATCGCTTTGGCGACTCTTCATTTTTAGGAAGGTGTTCAAGTATCTACTTTTCTAATATTTTAATTTTAAACTGTTTTTAATTAATTTTAATTTTCTATTAATTTTTAGTACTTTATAGTATCAAACAAGAGAAGAAAATATGTGTTTGATCTCGAGCCATTCAAATATTAAAAATCGTAAATTAGACATCTATAGCATTTTAATATTCACTTAAGAACGTTTACGATAAAAATATTATAGTAAATTAACGCAGCTCCCGCTTCTGATTATTCGAAATATGTAAAAAATACATGTATGTTATAAATTTTTGAAAATTTAAACGCATTATAACGCATAAAATTGATCATATGAGAAAATTAAATACCTACAATTTCGAGTATTAATTATTTTATACAAGAACAAGAATTATAAGATGGTGATGGAACTTGGGATTGATCAGAATAGTAGAATACACTTTGCAGGCGCGTATTGCTATTGATGGAACGTTATGTAAAATGGATGTCCTCTCTCTTTCTCTTTCTCTCTTTCTCCTGATGTAGTTACGTTAACTATACAATGCTAAATAGAACATCAGAAATTTTAGTGCAATTCAATAAACGATTTAATTTTTGAGACACATGGTACTATAATCTTACAAATCTAGAATACATGATAAGTTGCATATTTGAAGAATATACATAAAAGTCAAAATTTAAGCATACAAAATGAATTATTCTCGTTCTATCATTCAAACAACTATTTGGGTAGAAAATTTTATTTATTTTGTAGATACATAGAATAAGCATATCGATATACGAAGTTACACTTTATAAAACATCTTATATAAAAATATAGGCATACATGTATATGGAATTTTTTCATTTTGCTATTTATATCGTGTCGCGATATATAAGCTTATTTGAACGCTCTTGAGACGCATTGTCATCAGAAAGTTTCAAACTCCCGACTAGATTCGAGTGTAAGATTGAGATTCGTCTCGCGTTCTACTCTTGAGTAACGAGAAACGGGATGAATTTACGGCCGTCGCTATATCAATGGAGAGTAAACGAATTGGCCGAGGTAAATATCAGAGCGGTGTAAAGAGGGAATGAAGAGGAACGACGCGCGAGGTGGAAACGAAACTGTGAGTTTTGTTCCGACGATGTCACGCGGGTTTACGTGGAGGCGTTGCACCTTATCTCGTGTCCCAGTTACATCACCGCGCGCCGCGGCTTTGTTGCTACTACATCTATTCCGATCGCAAGCGACTGCCGTGTGTAAGAATGTTTTATTTTATCCATAACATAGAATTATTTTTCCTCCGCGAAAATAGGTCTGCCTGAAGTTAAAGTCTGAAATTTATTTTCCGTGTACTAGCTCGTTTTTTCTTGTTCCCCTTTTTCTTCTTTAAATTGTTATCGTAGAACGACTTCCACCGGCGACTGACGGTTTATTCCTAAAAAGAAATATTTATGATTCTGATAGAAAGATAATAGTAAAAAATTGATTAAATTAGTCTTACGTTACTTCGATTAAAAATATAGGAAAAATATAAACGATCGAAAAGAAAAATATGAATGATGAAAAAAGTGGTATATTATTTAAAATGAATATTTCTTTAATATTGCTAAGAATAACCATGCATGTAATCGATATTAAATAAACTAATAATTTTTTTAATTGCTTTAAAAAATAATGGCAGTATTTAACAATTGCTATATGTGAGTAGATAGAAAAAAATTATAACATATATTTTTTACACGCTATACATTTCACAGCAGCAATAGGCACTGCATGAAAATCTAAAAATAGATGTTCGGTCCCGTCTGCACTTCTTACACGAGAATCTATTTCTAGAAGGCCGTATTGGAAAGTAGCATCGTAAGATTAGCTAATTGTCCTTTGCAAAAGCATACATGCATATTCACACACATGTACGGTTACTAAACAGAATTTAAATTTTGCTTGCGTATATTTAAATGTACGATAAATAAAGGATTTAGAGATTTACCTGCACGCATCTTTGAACGTTTTTCGAGCTTGATCGAGCATTCGTTTGTACATGGCAAGATCTGAGATTTTGTCCTGCTGTACAGTATCTAATCTAGCCTTCAGGGCGAGACACTCCTCTTCTAATAATTCGATTCTATGTCAAATAAAGATAGGAAACGACAGATAAAAAATGCCTAGTACACACATTGTTTTCCCATAAAAATCATGTTTGAATTAAAAAGAAAGATGAAGCAAATTTTTTGATCATAACATAACTTATATACTTATAATTTAACTTACTTGAAACGAACTTCTTCGGAATTGATGGTTTCTTCTTCCGGTTTTTGATATGTCATTTTTGTATAAGATTTTGCTCTATATCCAGAATCCACTTTAGCAAGTCCTACTCTTTCTTTTTCCAAGTTCCGCAATTTTGACTCTAATTTCGCACATTTATATTTTTCCTTGCGCAGTAATTCCTTTAAATAAACAATCAAACTCTACAAATTCCATAAAAATTTACAAAAATTTTCATACAGTTTTAAATACAATTTCGATTCCTTTATATCGATTTAACAATTAGTCAAGTAATAATCTATCAATTAAATTTCAACTATTCCACATAAAATCAATAAATAAGATTGATTTGTTGAATTTTTTATTGGATATATTTTAATATTTTAATTAAAAAGATTAATTTAATAAATCGTCATAAATTTTGTACATCTCTTCAAATAAATTATCTTAGAATTTTCTAACAAATTTAATACGAATTTCATAGCTTACTATAAGCGCATTTGCTTCGTTTCTTTCTTTATCCAATCGTTGATTGAGCACAGTTACTAGTTCTAATAGTCTCACCCTTTCGGCTTCGGCAGCTAGAGCCAAGGTTACATATTCGTTTGGTTCGCCTGAACTTCGCGGACTAGTAAGTGGACTAATTTGGCGCTCTTTTGGCCGGAGATCTGAACGAAGCGAGGTTCGACACTTCAAAGAATCATTCGACATGATACCATTTCTAAAATTGAGGAACAAACACGTACACATATGTTTGTTTATTGAAACGGTATAACTGAAAATCAGATTGTATATGCGAATATGAGAAATCATACAAATAAAATCTTCCAGTAGGAGAAAAAATCGTTAAGTATCATCCATATTCACCGGATCGATTTTTCGCGATCAAGAATGATTTTACACATTATAAAACATTTTTTATATGAAGGTGCATATATTATATATATACTATATTATATATGTACTGACTTTAACTTATCGATCTCGATCTCGCGTTCCTCCAATCTTCTGCATAACTGATCGACGTGCAATTGTGTTGCTCGCAGCTCGTTCTTAATATTCATATTCTCACGTTCGATCTTATGTTCCTTATTCTGTACTTCCATTTCGCGTTCTTGATATCTTGCCTCGATAATTTTCAATCGTTCCTGATAACATATCATTTCCATTAAAAAAATTTTAACAATATACTATATGCTACAAACAAATCTTATCATAACACTAACTAGACACTTTTATTTGCAATTTATTCTTTACTAGATTAAATCTCTTCTATCACTCACATTCAACGCGTCGATCAGACGATCATCGTGAGATCTTTTTTCGTTCAGCATTGCAATGTTTCCCTTCGCAATATTTAGTTCGTGTTCCAATACTTTTATTCTCGCTTTGGAAGCATCAAGCTTCCTCTTCGAAGTCTCCAACGCTACTTCTGCTTGTCTGAGTTCCTTCGCTGTATTTTCGATCTGTTGCCGTCTTTCCTTTTCAGCAATTCGGAGATTTGCCATATTTTGTCGATCTAGAATAACTAAATAAATAGCTAGGTTGCAAGAAAATAAATGGGCACGATTATAAGAGTTTCAATTATACAAATTGTGCAATTATAAATAATCCAACTTAACTATAAATATATATACACGAACAAATTGGGCATAAAATAAAGTAATATGTAAAAAATAATTTAAAATAAAAATAATTATATAATTGCAAAAAGAGTCAATCTAAATACGGATGAGACTTTATAATTCTTTTCGCCTACCGGAAGATTCTTTCTGTGATTTCTCGTGTTCAGATAATCTGATTTGCAGTTCTGCCACTTTCTGTTGCAGATTTCGAATTTGCTCAGCTCGTCCACGCCAACCACCCGGTACACTCGAAAGTATGCTGATGTTGACATTTTCACCCACTTCGCTGTACAATAACTGAGACTTGTATTCTTAGTGATAACTCCATATAGAGAAATTTAGAATCTTCAATCAAGTGATAAAAAAATAAATATAATATTGGGTTGAACGGAAAGTTCGTGCCGTTTTTTGCTAACAGATGAAGACCGAAAATATATCTCGCGTTTTTATTATATAAATATTTACGAGTTACGAAGATCCTAAAATCTTTATCATTTTTCACTTCTCAAAAATAATTGAACACTGACTTCTTTGGCTTCTTCTACATATTAGCTATTAATCTGATACTAAACGAACTTATAGAGCAACAAGAACACAAATACCTTTTGTGCTTTATTAATCTCTTGCCGAAGCGAAGCGCATGTGTTTCTAGATTCACAAAGTTTTGTTTGAACTCGTTGCAGCTTGTTTTTCAAACATTTAATTCGTTCATCATCTTTGCTCGACGAATTGCTCCTGGAATCTTTTTCCCCTATGTTATCTTGATTTCCATCTTCTTCGATATTACAATCACACATAAGACATATAAAACAATCACGTAATATAAATTAACTACTAATTTTAAAAAAAAATATATGTAT
>NW_021853600.1:488436-504069 GCF_003651465.1 Formica exsecta | reverse complement strand
CAGGAAAGGAAAGAAAGGAAATTAAAATATTTACTTTTTCGAAAAGTTTTTGATTGGCATAACTCAAATTTATTTCAGGGCTGCAATTTATTTGCAAAAGAGGTATATATAACAGGAAAGGAAATTAAAATATCTACTTTTTCGAAAAGTTTTTGATTGGTATAACTCAAATTTATTTCAGGGCTGCAATTTATTCATATTGCTTGCAAAAGAGAAACAAATACGAACTCACTCTCACCGAAATTCTTATGTGTTTCAGATTTGAGAATCCGTTGTAATTTCGCTCTTTGGCGTTCCAACTCGTCATCTTTAATGACCAAAGTGGCTTCTAAATTCTTGCATTTTGTTTTTAAGGCTTCTATTTCGGCGGTTTGATTTCTATATTTCTTGCCAAGTTCGATCAATTTTGTCGTGGCCGGTTCGATCGGCTTCCCTATTATATTTTGCAAATTCAATTTTTCTTGCGACAAGTTACGCAAATTTTCCTCCGCTTGTTCAAACGATCGTCGTAAACACTCATTCTCCGCCGTTAAATCCTATCATACAATTATTATCTGAATACGATATTGAGCTACTCAATAAATTGCAGGATAAAAATAAAATATATGTAGTCATATAAGAAAAAACTATATTTATGTTCAAGAAAATTATTATTTTCGCTCTTTTTAGTTTTCTTAGTGATATTATAGCTATAAGTACATTATAGGGCAAATATATTTTTATTTTATAATCAATATTTTTATTTTTAGAAAGAGATTTTATATGTATCAGAATTATACTTACATGAATGCGATTCTGCAAGAATTTATTTAACTCCTCTGGGAATATGATACGTTCGGGGAACTGTCCCTATATAAAATATATATAAATAATCGCATATATAAAGAAAATAAAATGTACAATATATACGAGCAATAACGAAAGAAATAAAATATTGATGATGTTGTCTGTTTAAAGAAATGTTACATATTTTGAAATTCTCGTGTGTATTAACCGCTAATATTATGTCAAATGTATATCCAGAAAAAATGCACAAATACCTCTACGAATTTCGATGATGATACATCTTCATCATCAAGAGAATTATTTATCTCTAACTTAGCTATATCATCTGCCATTTTTAGTATTTAATCGAAAATATTCGATATAAACTTATGAAATGACAACCTCGAATATATTGCCACATGCATTGCTGCTCCCGTTTGTAAGTTATCCGCAGAATAATAATGGAATTCCGTCCTTATGCAAAATTATGCATTACTGATATCGCAAAACGAGATTAATACAAAGCTAGGAACGACGATTCGTTCTATTCATGAGCGTGTGTTTTTACAATGACAAGTGTCAAAAATGTTCATACTGAATATGAAGCGAATGTTCTTTCTACAAATATATATGCTCGTTTGTTCTACACATACATACATAGTACGAACGAAGATCATGTTTATACTCGAAGATGCAATATTTAAATTATGCATTTAACGCTCTGATAAGTTTACTGATGATTTATTGCGCGATATATTTACGAGTATTTTATATGTAATTAATCCAAATAATTATATAAAGAAAGAATTGTTGCATGACTAATTCTTACACCCAACAAAATTCTCTCAATAATTTATATATATGAGATATATGATAAACATATATAAAATATGATTACTGTAATACATATGAAACAGATTACATTTAATATATATATATAAACCAAATGACTATAGAAAATACAATATATGCGTTATGTGATAAAACAATCCTGTATTATTAATATGAAAATTCTATTCTGAAGTTGCTTTCTCATTCATAATACTAAATGTTCCAAACGATAATCTTGCAAATAATCGCATTGTGAATTAATTATTTATTTTATTCATTTTATATAACTTTTATTGTGTTATAAGTTTTTTATTCTTTAGTATTATTTTTCCTTCTTCAATGATTTCTTCTTTCCCTGATTTCCGCTAGCTAATTTTTTAGCTTTTTGAAACACTTGCGGCTTCTTATTCTTGGCAATTGCATGCTGGCTTGTTGGCAAATGACTGGCAAAATATTTGCCAACATTTGTTTTTTTGTTATCATTGGATTTCATTTTTACAATAATCTGTTTGTTTTTGAGGAATGTATGATGTAACAAGAGCCCTTTCTGTTAAAAATACAAAAAAAAAATAACAATAAGAACATCCAATAAATTATGATAAAGAGTATGGTAAAGTGCTTTTACCTTGCAATCTGTACTATTATTCATCCACACATATGCAACTATAGGAGGTCTTTTTATATTGGATTTATTTATCACAACCCTGGATACAGCATCAACCTTGGTCAAGAAATGTTGTTTGAGCTCATCTTCTGTCACACTATAAATTAGATATTATTAAGATTTATATAAAAAGTTAAACAATAAAAATGTTAAAAAATAAGACTATATGCTCTTACTCTAATGGTAAATTGTATACATAAAGGAAATGTTGATTCTTTTGATCTGTATACAAAGATTGTGTAGCTTGTTTTTTCATCTTTTTTACACCCTCATTTTTTACTTTCAAAATATTCGCTTTTTCTATATCATCTTCAGCATCTTCATCCTCTTCATCCTTTTCATCTTCATCGCTTTCATCATCAAATTGTTCATTTGCATTGTCCATAGATTCTTCTTTTTCTGTATCGCTCTGATCTTCGTCACTTTCATCCTCATCATCTTGATCATTCATCTCCTGTTTGACTTTAACTTTTTCATGTTGGACATGTTCCTTTTTCACTTTTATTTTATCTTCATTATCCTCATTAGATATCTTTTCAATCTTCACAATTGCACCTATTTGCTGTTTATTCTTCTTGTTACTTTTCTTTTCTATTATATTTAATTTCTCTGAATTATTTGCCGATTTCTCCAGCTTCAACTTTCTATTAAGTACTGCCAAATTCTTTTTTGCGTTCTTTGTCAACACTTCCCTATTCCTGATTTCTTCTATTTTTGCCTCTATCTCTTCTATACTAAGTGTAATGGATGCAGCATTTCGTAAATTCCTACTTCTTTTTCTCTTACGTAAATCACGCTTTATTTGCTTCTTTTTCAAATTTTTTAATTTCTTTTCCACTATTTTTTTACTAACAGATTCTTCATCGAGCTTAGCAATAGGTAATTTATTTTCTCCTTCCTTCTTTATCTTTGCTGAAGATCCTATATTAATTTGTTGTTTTGCTTTCTGTTTTTCCTTTTGTTTGTACATCTTCTTGAGAATTTCTACTTTATTCCCCATTGTAGAATTTCCATTTTGTACTAAAGCAAGTTTGGCCTTTTTAGGACTTTTCTTGAGTTCAGTAATATTCTCTTGTTTCTGATCTGGCTTTGTAGAAAGAGAAGTCTCGCTCAGAGATCGTTTCTTTCCTTTCTTATCTACCTTAGTCTTCATTTGAAAATTTATATTTTGTGACGCAAAGTAAAAAATAAAAATGAATAATTAATACGTAGATTGATACGTATTTAAATCCTGAAAGCAAAATTAAATACATTTTATAAAATTTAGATCTTTAATTAATATATATGTATATGAAATACATCATTCTTTTATAAAAATTTTGTTTGCTGGACATATATAAAAAATATCTACTTTCGCGTAGAAAATATTTTTAAATACCACAAAATAAAATGTTTAACTTACCTTTTCATTAAAAATTGAAGATATTTTCCAGCCAAACTTACAAAATTATGCCAGATATACGAGCGCTTCACGGTTATGTTCCAAACAACGTGCTCGCTGCATAGAGGGTTAGAAGGAATAGAACAGAATGGAACAATGGAAGGAATGGAGCGAAAAAAATTTGTGTACTACGTCATAGGTTGAAATCACTATCGATAGCATTACACAATCGATATATACCGAGTTAAGGTACAATTTCATGTGCTGCAAACTCGTGCAGCAGAGAGGTCACGTGATTGAAATAGACGAATGAGTGACGACGGTGTGGCCGCTGATTCGTCCATTTCGATCACGTGACCTCTTTGCTGCACAAGATTGCAGCACATGAAATTGTACCTTTATGTTAAATCCACAGACTTCTATATATTACTAGACCGCTAATGGCTCTGCTTTTTCGGAAAAGCAGAGCTCTCATTGAATATCGCTCATCGCGTCCAGTGTGCGTCCTCAACACTCGGTCTAGATATACTATGTCTATGGTATATACAAAACGCGCACACACAGCACACACGCACACACAATCGCACACACACACACACACAATCTCACACACACACACACACTTTTCGTCTGTACACATTAGAGCGTAAGAGGAGCTGAATACTACATTAAAAAGAGAGAGCAACAGTGATGTCCGAGATGCTGTCTCTTTCTTCACATTTTCCTTAAATACCTTTTTTTCTGTTTTCCAATCTTTACTATGCCATTCCTTTTTTAGCAGTCTCCATAACAATATCTTCTTTTTTGTTTTCATAATTGAACTTTTTACCTTCTCCTTCAGCTCTTTCCAAATATTCTTATTCTCTATTTGCGTGCTTTTCCATCCTTCACATCTTTCATGATAACTTTCTCTTCCCTCTTCTGTCCAATCACTTTTTTCAATAACTTTAGTTGATGTTATTTCCTGCCTTATTACATATATGTTGCTATATTCTATTATTAAAATAGTTGCACATGTGTGTGTATGTGTGTATATATAGTCATATAATATTATTTTATTAATCTGCTATATATGTGTAAATCTAAAAAAATTATTTCATTCCTGAAATAAAACTCAAAATTCGTTTCATTTTAAACGATTGACATCAAATCTAAAAATATCGAATTTCGATATTTTTATCATTGTCGAGTCAAATTGTTTTAAAAAAAGAATTAAACAATTCTAATTTAAGGAAGATTAATCAGATCATACAATCCAATTATATATATTTTATACCAGTTTAGATTATTTCGACTTTACCAGTTCAATAATGACGTTACAATATATTTACTGTTATTAAAGCGATATTTTATAAGCATCTAATTTTTTACTTCATTTATTCTATAAAACCGACATAGATACCAGTATATAAATATCATTGTTTTTATAACAGTTTTAATTCCTTTATTATAATAGTATATATTAAAAGCTATTTAATTATAATAAATACCTATATGCTCTAATTTTATTAAATTATAATTTTGCATATATGTAACTAAATATCTCTAAATTGTATGTGTGTGTATAAATTTATAAATACGCCTATTTTATTCTTTCTTTCCGCCTTTTATTGCTTCAACTTTTTTGATAGCGCGCGCTTCATCAGATCTCAATTCTCAATTATCGCATAAAGCGATTAACTCTCAAGGAATCGCAATAGATTTCCATGCATTCAAGAAAACAATAAAACTCAGAGTTTCTGCTTTTATTACATTCGTCGACAATTACAAGTAAAACGAGACGGGTGAACGATTGTGCGCTACCCGATATATTTACGATGAACTCACGAATCGGCCGGAGACTGGTACATATATGGGATACAATGTACACATAAATAATTACATAGATACAATTAGGCGCAGTTCGATTTTATGTACACGATGGGAACGACGTATCGAGTCGATTTTTATGCTCGGCATGTTGTTCATAATTAGTAACGATAACTCGTTCCTCTGGGGTCAATCAACTCTTCAAACTAATATTACTAATATAAACTCACATCGTCCATCAATTTCACAGGACGCACTGAGCTCATCAATTGCAATCAAACCCAATTGTTAAAAAGAAAGGAAAAACAAAATTGCGAGAAACAATTTTGGTGTAGGAAGAATATAGATTTAACTATACTGATCGAAGGATTAAATCATTCTCCTTCAAGCGCAACAAAAAGACATTTGAAAAAGTGCTTTATGTGAAAGTGCTGATCACAGACACGCCTGCGCGACGTGTGATCGACACTATATACCATAAGATCGGGTACGATTGCGCTAGCAGACCAATGTAATGGGGGTAAATGACTTTGCACTAAAAAGAAAGGATTTTTAAATCGTGTGAGATCATCTATCGCGGTGTAAGATGAATCCCTTTCTATCCTCTTAAATATATAATTTTGGATTAATTTTGTCCTAATAACTCAAAATACTCATATTTCTTCAACTACTGATATTGAGCATAAAGGCCATCTCTCGCAAACTACGTAAATATGTAGAATAACTGGTAAGCTAACAAGTAAAACAATTAATTTTAGGTAGATCTAAATAATATCTATAAATTTAAATTTTATATAATTACGAGGTATTTAATAATAATAATAAGAATAAGAATAATACATTAATAAACTAAATTGACTAAGGAATGTTTTTACGAGGAAGACCAATTCTGAACTATCCACTCTAAAAAGACTATCCACTCTTTGTAAGCTGCATATTAAATTAATAAAATTCAAAATCAATTAACCGTATTTGTGTCGACAATTACACACGCAACAACGATATAAACAAATATCTAAAATGACTCATATAAATGGTAACTTCGAAATATCAAAGAACTCTATAATTATTCTTAAAAATAGTACAAAGTCTGATGCAGAATTATCCCTGCTTGCACAATCTTACGCCGCCCTACATGAACAGTTTAAACCTATATATATATATCCACACATTCTTTCGACTTCTTTTGCTAAATCTTTTTGCGAAAGAAAGTGCGATCAATCGAGAATATCCTTACACTACTGATTTGCCAATCATTTCAAGACAATCATTAAGGCATTGCTCGAATCTCGACAGGATCATTATTCTTCATCAATCGCGAGATGGAGCAAACCATAAATCACATATCTCTTAAAAATGAAAAGCTAAACTACAGCATTGTAAATAAATATTGTGCTTATGCCTAAAAGCATTTCTCTCGATAAAATAAAGGAAGTATTGTATACGCGATTTATGGCATATCCAGCACGCGTTTGTAGTACGATACACTGAATCCGCATGTACGGGACACAATAACAATCATAAATTATTCTACATTTTATGCACGCAATGCTATCCCTCACAAACAGAGAAAGATCTCCATTTTATAGAAATAGCGACAGAAAAGCGGTGATGCGACGTCTTCAGGTTAACCGATCTCAAAGAACCAATATTCTCGCCCTTCTATCTTATTTATCCTAAGTGATGAAATAAATATTCATGTATCGGTTGATCAATCGTGGAATATACGTCAAATTAATGTGACGGTTGTTAGACATGATGAAGCTTCGAGTGATACTTACGAAAAAGTCACTGTGCTCTATCATTATTCTTAGCTATTTATTCCTACTGTTTTTTATTCCATTTTATTTATTTAAATCAAGAAATGCACGATTTCAGATTAATGTTCAATCCGTAAACATCTTTTCGAGAAATACGCGGCAAGAGATTCACTGACTTAAGATTCTGATAATTTAAAGGATCTCAGAAAACTAATAAATGAAAGCGCGACGAAACTTTCAAGTTTAATCCTCCTCCGAAAGTCGCGCAGTATATCTTCAAAAGAGCAATATGTACAGAATAAAAATTCAACATGTAGTGCGTTATCTTCCATAATTTCGATAACCAATAAAACGATGAATAGATTGAAAGTACATACATTCCTACTTTTATTGTACGAGTATTTAAGTATGATAAAATATCTGATCGTTGATAAAACTAAAATTCTTCGTAACTATAAGAAACGAACTATGTATTTTAAAAATACTGCAAAATACTGCAACTTTCGGGGATCGGCAGGAACAAATTCGGGTCACGTAATCTCTAATCTCGCGTAATTTACGTGAAAAACTATTGCCGATTAATATTTTCTTCACGCGTATTTAGCATCAAGTTACGGCTACCTAATCCTGATTTTATTTAAAATGAAAATCTCGTAGATGAGATTATAAAACCGAACAGCCATATGCAGCGGTAATGTACACAATGAGAAACACAGTCAAATCCAATTATTCAATACTAGTGTTATCAATTAAGTACCAATGAGCATGCCAAAATCGGCAACAGTGCTCCTGGTTGATGCACGAATTATTTCGACTAAAGTCGCGCCGACGGCTTCGATTAACTCTAACTCTTTAAATTATATTTTTATCAATACTGTGGAAACAGAAAATGAAAGTCTAATAAATACGGTTAGCTTTGAAACCTGGATTGTACAGTGTTCCTTTTGAATTAATACTAAACCAATATAATTTTTAAGTTTGATATACACGCATGAAATCGTTTCTTTTCTATATCTATTAGTTCTATAAATAAAACTCTTTTCAAAGAATCTATTAGGAGAGCATAAAACGACATTTTTTAACACTGCTATTAAACTACCTTACTCATTAGACAATATTGTCAATTATCTTATTATTGTGTTAACTACCCTTAGTACTTTTGTAAAAAAAATCTGTTAACGAGAAAACATACAAATCAGGCTCGATCGATGCAATCGGCGCTAAATAACAAATAAACTGAACATTTCCGCTTGCTGAACGAAGTCGTTGGTAACTCCGGCAGACTCTGATCTCGTGTGGCATTCAAACGTTGAAGCGCGTCTCCGAGCCATCGGCGAGCATTAAGGTGACCGTACGATTGTTGATCCAGATTAGCCGTGCCAAGCGCATAGGATTCAATCGGGCCACATCGTTGATGGGCGCAGTACTGTAGGACTTCACGCAGCGAGTTTGCGAGTTGCCCAGGCCGAACATACCGCTGCTGGTTTGCTAGAAAGTCACGAAACAACCGCGCGTTATTTTCCAGCAAGATAAGCAAGATATATGTTATCAAAAATTGTATATCTTATTATATAAAAATAATATGAAATTAATTACTGACAATGAGAACAGAGACAAATAATTAGTTTTATAATTAATTATAAGATTAATTATTATTAATTATCATATAATTAATACATATTAATTATAATTAATTATAAGAGGAAGTTTTTTCACGCTTACTTACTTGCCAGAAACAGAGCTTGTTCTCGGAACAGGAATAACTGACGAGGAACTTTCCTTCTGGTGAAAATGCCAATGCAGTAACCGGCGCCGAATGTGCCGAAACGGTTTGACATTTGACATTACCTCGCAATTCATATAATGCTAGCTGACCACCGCGACCTCCAACTGCTATCCTGCGTGTTGCCGGACAATGACTGACCTATAATTAAAAAAATTATAAAAAATAGATTGCATATGTTTCGCTATAAATATATAAAATACAGTAAAATATGATAAAACGTTAAAAGATCTTTTATATAGCTTGAAGTAATTCTGATAAACGATGAAGTTTTAATCATAAAATTATGATATCAAGCTGTGTGATTCAAAAGATAGAATTATGATGAACATAGTAATAATTTATGGACAAAAATCTTGAGGGTAGCTTACCTGATTAAATCTACACACCGCCGGAAATACTTCGTTCAAGGGTTTCATTTTTAGATGACCTGGATCAAGACAATGTAGAATAATATCCATGACCTGCAAACAATAATTAATTATATGCAAATTATTAAACTATTGCTACGCATATGTATCATTTAACTTAATTTAACATTTAACATCACGTACAAATTTATGATTAATTTATAATTAATTTTAAATTTTAAAATAAAACTAAATCGCAATACCTCCACAAGAAGATCACTCATCTCGCTCTGCATCTTGTCAATCAGTTGCTCAACAATCCTGAGAATCTCTGGTTTTGCTCTGGTCAAAACACTCGCACCCAGATTAACGTTTAAGGTTTGAGCATTCTGCTGGAGAGTGTTAAACCTAGCTACTTCGCGAGCCATCGTAGTGATGAAAGCAGCTGGCCTGGCAGTAGCAATCAACGTCAAAGCGTGACGCGCCGTACGACAAGTATCAGCTTGTGGCGTAAGAGGAAGGCCATATGTCAAACTCGGCACTAACTTGTCTGCGTCGCAACACATTTCCAGTAGGCCTAACAGAACCTGCCATAAAAAAACAGTGTCGAAAATTTTATAATTAAACCTAATAGAAGAAAATTTTTAGATTAATATACAACATTCACATATTTAATACAATAAAATGAGATTCTATTTTTAAGTTTTTCTTTATTATAGGACGGTTCATTTTTTATTCAATTTTTAATACAAAATAATATTTTTTCTATTACTCTATTATCTTATCAAAATTCATTAAAGCAATAGCTTAAATAAGTTGTAAATGTAACAGATCGAGATATCGATCCTCTAGAATTTTTTTACCTTTGATACATCGAGGTAGGGTTCCCAGACGGTGAATCCTCTGCCAATAAGATCGATCGCGGCTCTTCGTAGTGGCGTGTGCAATGGAAGTTTTGGAGAATGAGGTGCGTGCAATAGATGAGTGAGCGCCATGCTGGTATGCCTGGCAAGATTATTATTTCCTATGCCAAAGCCTTCCACAATCGAGCTCTTTCGTCTCTGTTCGTTGTCTCTTCTTTGGTTCGTCGTGGTTACATCCTGACCAAATTCAGCACCTATTACGCCTAACAGCACGACAGCCGTGGTTTGCTTTCGTTTCAGTTCCGCTACGCTCGATGGTTTCCTAGCTATACTCATCTCTGCTAAGAAAGATACATATTATAAATTAATCGATTTTATATTTTTGTACTATACACTTATTTCTATTGAATTTTTCTTAATATTTATTCTTGGAAAAAGCATATTTTTCCTAGCGGGAAAAGATTTGAACCTAGAATCATCATTTTTATATCTCCTCTTTCTGTTAACAATTTTTATGTATTATTTCCATTCTCATGTATTATCTCCATTCTGTATGATATAATGGTAACAATACGAAATACAACAAAGACAACTCACCTTCAGCTAACTCTTCTTCTTCGTCCTCTTCTTCAGGTTGTGATTCAGACTGCGGCACCGGACTTCCGGGTGCCGGCGAGTTTTGATTCTGCGGTTGCGGCGCGATGGGTTCCTGAGTACTATACATCGGCAAATACTGCGACCAGTTATCGACAAGTGCTTTGCGACCCTTTGAGCCCATCCGACCCAGCTCGGCAAGCAATAAAGCCTGCGCTGCTTCTCGAATCTAAAACGGAAAATTAGGTAAATGTGCTAAAATAATAACCAAACAACAAATTAAACAAATAATAACCATTTAATTTTCAGTTCGGTAAGTAAACTGTAAGAGATTTTATGAATAAACACACAAAAATAATTGATTCTAAGTAAAATTGAGAATATGCCTTCAATGATTTAATAACAAACCTCCACACACTGATGTTGCCACCTTCGTGCCATCATCTCTACTTGTGGCCGCTTGAAAGTCTTTGCGCCACCCTGCGCTGCGACTTTGTCAGGTAACAATACACAGTGTAATGTAGCCAGGAGAGACCAACCCTGCTTGATTTGCGCCTGCTGTACTGTGTACATTTCCTCATTTTCCTCTTCTGTTTTATTCCAGTTCACCGCGGCTCTATTACCTGGTCTATTTATAAAAATGGACTTGCTTTCAGACTTTTATTTCATACATATCTATCTTTACATTAGATATATTATATATGTAGTTTAGATCTATATTATATATCTTTATTATAGATATGATATAAAATATAAATGTGAATGAACAAAAAAATAATATATATATATAAAAAATGCAATAATTTACTACCATAATTAGGAAGGAATAGAGGAATTAATTAGCAATGCACGATATCATCATTAACTTTGCCAATATTTCAATTTTGCATTATAAAATTTACCTGTGCATCTTGCGATTTCGTTCTTGCTCAGGTACAAATGTTGCGTTGTTCATCGACATTAAGGTATTTGCTAAAGCAATTACCGCTAATAAATGATTACTTGTTAAAGTAGTCGATAATTCCCAATGTGCTCTTGCCGTGAATGCTCTAGTAAGCCTCTCTTGTCTAACTAGTTCAGCTGGTAAGCGTTGCTCCAATTGAGTTGTAGGTTCACCGACTGGTTCAAGGTGTGTTTGCCAAGTTGGTAATAGCAATGACATGTAACCTGTAGCATATGTGGCCTTTTCTAAGTACTTGACATTAGGAAATAAGAAAGAGGAATAGAGTATAAAATTTGTTTTTCTTAATATTATTTTATTTTAAAATGTGTTTAATGTTAAAAAGAGAAAATAGTTTTAATACATAATCCATAAAAGAATATACATAGATATCCTTGTATACAGAAAATGTTTTAATCATAATGATGTATGGATTGTAGCAGACACTTTTTTTTAAGTATATCATATTATTAGAACATACCTCCCTTGGATAGTACTCCAAATGAGACAGGAACCATAGGCCGTAGTAGACCCAGTTTTCCCTCGCAAACTCGATCCAAGTCTGGATCCATACCCCAGGCGTGCAAAAGGCTCAAAAGCAACTGCGCTACTTCCATTGTCGCATTTGGTTCACTGAACGCACCGTTTCGTTTTAAACTGTTCTTTGCCGCATCGCTATTATTCCAATTGTCGCCTGTAAAGCATCAGATAGATATGAGCAATGTAATACATCTGAGTAATATTCAGCGGACATCAAGACAGCCAGTATGACTGAAAAACAAAACAACAAAAAAATACAATAAATACATATAAATAGGTTGACAGAAAATAAAAAATAATTCCTAAAAAGTATTTAATGATTTCAAAGAGCATAAGTGGAAACATACACGCACACAATAATAATGATTAATTATTTGATTCTAGAACAGATACATTGTACATACATTTATTATAAAATCAAAAACATATAAGCAGCGGTAATTCTGGGTGAACATATATTAAATGCTGTTATAAAAAACTCTTAAGCATGCATATTAACAAATTTAAAGCAAGCTTAGTAGTAATAATATCCATCTCCTTGTTTGCTGTGACTCCTGATTTGATATTTACAGTCCTAATGGGAATTGTTAAGAATACAATGTAGACAAATAGTGAAACTATTCAGTGCTTTGAAGAAACTGTGAGATTTTTACCTATTGATACACGAAAATCATAAAGCACAAGTGGAAAGTCTAGAATACAAAATAGGTCCACGTGCGAGACACGTCGTAATTGTGAACTACAAAAACTTGTCATCGTCAAAGATACATGTCTAACCTTTGCCGTCAAATGTCGACGGCTTGAGGCCGACGCTTTCCGCTTTGGCCTGTAATTTAGTATGCACATTCTCCGCACCTTCCTTCATCTTAGCCAATATACCTACAGAAAGAAATCTATTTTTAGACAGTACGTTATATGAAAAAGATAATTGTAGCAAAACATCTACCAGATGAACTGAAGAAATCTATAGAGGAGCGTTAATACTATTACAGTATTCTATTAGGAACAGAAAAGTATAATTATTTTAGAAGCATCTTGAATTGGATTTAAAAAAGAGCATGTGAGGATTTCATAACTAAAGAAATTCATGAATTAAGGAACTTAAAAGGTTCAAAAATATAAGTATAAGAAGCAAGATTTTAGAAGATCAGTACGAAAAAATGTAAAGATAGAATGGCCTAAAATAGAGTCATTGAATAAAGAAAACACATCGAAAACATAAAACTCGACCTTGTAACGAGTCCATGAAAGCACTTTTTGCAAATAAAATATAAAATGCACATTAAACAATTTTTTTTTTTTTTGATAATCAGATCGAATCAAGGTATGCGACAATATCAACTTATACATATAAATGAACAGAATATATATACGATATAGATATATCGTTAACACAATACTTTCAAAATTCTAGAGAAAAAGAATTACTGACCTTTTTTGAGAATTTTATATCAAATATTATCTATATAAAGACTTCAATGAGCCAAGGAATTCTCACATGTGAACAAAATTGCGAAACACATAACAATAAAACAAAATTACGAAACAAATAACAATAAAACACGATACCGTGACGATCCTTCTCCTTTAATATTCGCTCAACATCGCCTGCTTTATCCTTGACGCGACCGAAAAAGTCTACAAAGGGACATTAATAAAGATAGTTTTAATGATAATTCTTAAACAAGTAAAACTGTGGAAAAATTTTGTTTTTATATCTAAGAGAGAGAGAGAGAGAGAGAGAGAGAGAGAGAAAGAGAAAGAGAATTATCTTACCAACAATTTTCTTATGCGCATCGGGGCTGGCAGATTGAGTGAGCGCTGCAACTTTCTGATATTCGGCGGCGGAGATAAGCCCCTGCGCTTCTAAAGAACCAGGTGACATGGCTCCGTATTCGTCACTTAGCAATTGCACTGTAGCGGAGAAACGAATTAAGTTATGCCCATAATGAAAATTATATTTTACAATACAGATTATTTTGTAAAACATAATAAGTGCAAAAATTACTAGTTAATGAATACATTCAAGCTCAATTCTTTTGCTAAACAAATTTTCACACTGGGAATCAAAACATCTGTGTACCTATCAGCGCTTCTATGTCGAAGAACAAAATATGACTCTCTGGATCCTTTGGGTTACTCCTGAAACCTTGAATCATTAGTGGCGAACCTTTGGCCTTTATCTGATTTCCATGATCAGGACCATGACCACCATGAAGCTGTTGCAATTGGTGTAGTCCTCTTTGCGTCGCGTGTCTGATCGCTGACAGGTTTCGGTGACGCAAACCCCTAAAAAGTAGAAATCGGACAGACTGTAACGGAAAACGCTATCCCAGTAGATTTTCTTCGCCAAAGAACACGCAAGATTCTCACCATCCATGCTGCAAGATTTCATTTACCTAAAGAAATGCACGGCAGGATTGGCAAGTCCTAGCTCACCGCCGGCGGCAGATCCGCCGGCCGCCGCTATGGTGTTCTCGTCGCATGCATAGAGCACTTCTTCCGCGATAATACCTAAAAGAAGAACATGAGTTACTGTTTTTGTAAATGTTCTATGCACAATTTATGAAAAACGTAGTAATATAAAAATATGTATCCCATGATTAAGATATCTAAACCTTTGAAGATTGGAGATGCTAAGAATTGAAAGATTCATGAAAAAAACTAAAATCAAGGAACTGACATAACATGAAGCTAACAAACCGTGCAATACGCGATCCAAATGACCAGTCTCCATTTGCCAGACGTACACGGCACCGTCCGAGCATCCAACTATCATGAAATCGTCCAACGGTCTCCATTTGATAGTTACAACCGGGAAAAGATGTCGCGAAGCAAGCACGACGCATTTCCTCTCGGCTAATGAGAGTAATGTAACGCTGTGGTCTGATGCAACACTACATACGCATTTCTGTATCCTGGGCTATAAATACAAATACATAAATTTTTATATACATTAATCAATCTAATATTATAATATTTTTGTGAATATTAATCATTGTAAATTTTTATCGTAGAAATAAGCAAATAATCGTACACTGCAATTATCGGGCGGCACCATTAACTGCGTGATTTCACCAGCGTGAACACAAAATCGATGGATCAGTGTGCCAGCGTATAAATCCCAGAGAC
The DNA here is from genome assembly GCF_003651465.1 of Formica exsecta. Taxonomy (NCBI): domain Eukaryota; kingdom Metazoa; phylum Arthropoda; class Insecta; order Hymenoptera; family Formicidae; genus Formica; species Formica exsecta. The sequence goes on along the minus strand of NW_021853600.1, from coordinate 488,657 downwards.
AGATGGCAAAGTCCACAGAACCGGAAACAAGATGAGTACGATCGTAACGAGGCGCCGCGCCATGAGGATAAAGCAGACAATTCACTCGTCCCGAGTGACCCAGAAGAACTTGATGTGGTGGCCAATCTAAATAAAAAAGTAAAATTAAAAGTTTAATTAGAAATTAGAAATTAAAAAAAAAGTTATCTATAGAGAAATTATAAAGATGCGAAATATATATA
>NW_021853600.1:474232-479562 GCF_003651465.1 Formica exsecta | reverse complement strand
TATATACCATCTATACCATCGTACTGTTGATGATTCCCATGGAGCAGTTGCAACATCACTGTTTGTGTTGCCGGTACGATGATGATACTACGACCGACGACAATATATATATATATATATACCATCGTACTGTTGATGATTCCCATGGAGCAGTTGCAACATCACTGTTTGTGTTGCCGGTACGATGATGATACTACCATCCTCGCGACCGACGACCAGCCGACTCTGCTGCGGCAGATATATGCAAGCGGTAAGTTTGATACCCTGACCATCGCCAGAGTCCAATTGGTCAAGTATCCCCACGGGAGGCGGCTTCATTGCGTCCCAAGCAGCGGTGAGGCTCGTCTTTACGATCGGCGGCAATGCTGGCGGTGTGGATCCATCATCTTGGGATATCTGGGTGAGCTGTTGCGTCGTCATCTCTGGCACTGTCCAGAGAATAACGACACCCTCGCTGTCCCCACGTAACAAATATTTCAAAGTCTTGTTTTGACGCTGTACGGTCACCAATCGCATGGCCGGTGGACATGAAAGAGGCTGAAATATATATATATATATACATGAAACTTTGCAAATTTTTAGAAAACATATATCAATAACAAAAATTATAAAAGAACCGAAATTTAAAGAGAGAACATCAGAAGCTTTAGAAACAAGGAATCCTATATGACCAGATATATTAAATATTTTTTATTACTGTTATAAAATATGTTTGTTACCTTATCTCCGGGTTGCGTTAGCGTACAATACAAATACGGCTGATCGTATTCGGCACTAGCGCTGTGGAAGTTCTTGTTGTCCGCGACGCTACTGCATATCGTATTAAAGAAAACCTGTGGTTAGCGATTACTTTCGTCTTCATGAAAGACTTTTCAAATACTATTTGTGGACACACTTCTTTCCAATTTGATATCGCGATATACAACATAGATATCAAAATTTTTGTACGCTTGATTGGAAAATATGTTCACGAATAGTGATTATCTTATCACATTGCACAAGCTTGAAATACTGCATCGAATAACTTCAAATATGCATGATTATTTGCTAACCATGTCTACTAGCAAGCAAACGCTGCAAGTAAACTGCTTTTTTGAAGCAATTAGCATCTTCAGAATATTATAAACAATACACAAAGGTAGAAATATATCTATAAGGTTCTGACCACAATTTTTTAGTTCTACTTCGATAAATTATGAAAGATATTGAATGATTCTAATATCAATATATCTGAAATTATTTTTTGAATCAAAGAAACGATAGATTTTCCTGAACCATATGATACATCTCTTCTTGCTTTCATTTTCGAATTAAAAGATAGCATTAATTCTTTAAGTTGTAAGAATTATTAAAATATTTTGATTTTAGGAAACTACTCTCTCTCTCTTTCCTTATAAATTACCTTTGTGTCGCGTTTCTTTTATTTCATCGCACAATTAATAATAATAGTGCAAAGCAACTTAAAGCAAACAGAATATAAGAATTAATGAAGTAATAAGCAATGAAATAATGGTATAACAATATATATGATTCTTTTTCGCATTTACCTTCTTTCGCGCATTTTCACCTTGTTTATATTACCTGTCTAAATACTGCGATTAAAAATTGTCAGAATGATTACGATATGTTGAGTATACGAGTGTCTCGTGTACAACAGAATATATACGCGCGTACATACGAGTTTGTATGTAAATGCTGATGAGAGAAATCATGATAATTTTGTGAATATATGAAAAAGAAATAAAAAAAATATCGCTGTATGTTTGATGTCGATGATGAGCATAATTCACGTCGATGTAATGAACCAATTTGCGTTAGAATTATGAAATATGGTGCATCCAGAGTACCAGTTTCCAATAACATCAATGTACATCTAATGTATGTATGCTAGATTTTTCGCACATCCTTGCACCAAAAAAGAATAAGAATACAGAAGGAAAATAAAAGAGACGACAATGAATAACAAGAGTGAGTAACAAAGAGAGACAAAGAGAAAAAGAGAGATGTACAAGTGATAATGCGGGTTACCTGCTGAGAGCCTTGCCCTTCAGCTTGCTAGAAGAACACCAGATCCCGCGTAGAATGCAGATGTGAATAATATGAAAAAGACATCACCGTAATATGAACCATTGTGTTAATTGTTAATTTATATGCATGTATGAAACTTGTGGGATTATATATTATAAATACTGAGTCCTGAACTATAAATATTGAATTCTGAAGCCCCCCCCCCCCCAAAAAAAAAGAATTTCTTCATAATTATTTTTATATGAAAAAATAAAATGCAACAAGAATTCTATTAATCAATATTTTAATATTATTACTAATAATTATATAGTTCCTAATCTCAAGTGTGTTTTGTCTTAATAATTATATTCGAGATAGCTTTATTTCAATCTCAAATAAAAAAGTATCAGAATAACTTTCTACATGAAGGTAAACAGAAAAAAAAAATGTGTTATAATACTTTCTATTTTATGAAATTTGGTTATTAAATGTAACGTAGTGTTTTTTTAGTAAACGATAATATGACTCTGACCATGTAGGCACATGATAAATGATTACAAACAAGATAAAAAATAAAATATCAAACATGTGCATTGCCAGCAAGTGCTTCTACAGCATTCAGGCCTAGAATTGAAAGAGGAAAACTCATTTTATGTTTGTAATGCGTCCAACAATTATATTTGTTAGAAATTTACAGGAAAATAATACGAATGTTGAGTGATTTTAATGAGACTTTCTGAGATGTCCTTCTTAGATATACAAAATACACAACTAATGATTAAAATAGTAATATCTGTGAAACATCTATGAAATTATATTTCTCTAAGATGTGTCACATATAAAAATTACAATTATATATTTGTTAAAAGCATATTAATAACTCGTTTCAATCGTTACGTCAGAATTTTTAACTATAAACTATAGTTAATAAATTATTTTAGTAAACATAATCATGCTACTAAACTATTAGTAAACTTTTTCTGTACACAGATATTGGTAGGTATTGCAATAGAATTTTAATACTTATGTATACGCAAAAAGAAACTACCTGTCAAGTTGTACCAGAACCCTAGAAGCAACAAAGGGATATGCTAATCAATAAGATTTACTATTCCAGTATTTCGATCAAACTGTTACATAGTGTTATTCAATCATAAGTATTAAATTCGGGGCGTAAGAGAGAGAAAATTATTCGTTTAATAATATTATTATCAGTTAGAGAAAAGATATATATATATATATATATATATCTTTTCTCTAACTGATAATAATATTATTAAACGAATAATTTTCTCTCTCTTACGCCCCGAATTTAATACTTATGATTGAATAACACTATGTAACAGTTTGATCGAAATACTGGAATAGTAAATCTTATTGATTAGCATATCCCTTTGTTGCTTCTAGGGTTCTGGTACAACTTGACAGGTAGTTTCTTTTTGCGTATACATAAGTATTAAAATTCTATTGCAATACCTACCAATATCTGTGTACAGAAAAAGTTTACTAATAGTTTAGTAGCATGATTATGTTTACTAAAATAATTTATTAACTATAGTTTATAGTTAAAAATTCTGACGTAACGATTGAAACGAGTTATTAATATGCTTTTAACAAATATATAATTGTAATTTTTATATGTGACACATCTTAGAGAAATATAATTTCATAGATGTTTCACAGATATTACTATTTTAATCATTAGTTGTGTATTTTGTATATCTAAGAAGGACATCTCAGAAAGTGTCATTAAAATCACTCAACATTCGTATTATTTTCCTGTAAATTTCTAACAAATATAATTGTTGGACGCATTACAAACATAAAATGAGTTTTCCTCTTTCAATTCTAGGCCTGAATGCTGTAGAAGCACTTGCTGGCAATGCACATGTTTGATATTTTATTTTTTATCTTGTTTGTAATCATTTATCATGTGCCTACATGGTCAGAGTCATATTATCGTTTACTAAAAAAACACTACGTTACATTTAATAACCAAATTTCATAAAATAGAAAGTATTATAACACATTTTTTTTTTCTGTTTACCTTCATGTAGAAAGTTATTCTGATACTTTTTTATTTGAGATTGAAATAAAGCTATCTCGAATATAATTATTAAGACAAAACACACTTGAGATTAGGAACTATATAATTATTAGTAATAATATTAAAATATTGATTAATAGAATTCTTGTTGCATTTTATTTTTTCATATAAAAATAATTATGAAGAAATTCTTTTTTTTTGGGGGGGGGGAGCTTTCAGAATTCAATATTTATAGTTCAGGACTCAGTATTTATAATATATAATCCCACAAGTTTCATACATGCATATAAATTAACAATTAACACAATGGTTCATATTACGGTGATGTCTTTTTCATATTATTCACATCTGCATTCTACGCGGGATCTGGTGTTCTTCTAGCAAGCTGAAGGGCAAGGCTCTCAGCAGGTAACCCGCATTATCACTTGTACATCTCTCTTTTTCTCTTTGTCTCTCTTTGTTACTCACTCTTGTTATTCATTGTCGTCTCTTTTATTTTCCTTCTGTATTCTTATTCTTTTTTGGTGCAAGGATGTGCGAAAAATCTAGCATACATACATTAGATGTACATTGATGTTATTGGAAACTGGTACTCTGGATGCACCATATTTCATAATTCTAACGCAAATTGGTTCATTACATCGACGTGAATTATGCTCATCATCGACATCAAACATACAGCGATATTTTTTTTATTTCTTTTTCATATATTCACAAAATTATCATGATTTCTCTCATCAGCATTTACATACAAACTCGTATGTACGCGCGTATATATTCTGTTGTACACGAGACACTCGTATACTCAACATATCGTAATCATTCTGACAATTTTTAATCGCAGTATTTAGACAGGTAATATAAACAAGGTGAAAATGCGCGAAAGAAGGTAAATGCGAAAAAGAATCATATATATTGTTATACCATTATTTCATTGCTTATTACTTCATTAATTCTTATATTCTGTTTGCTTTAAGTTGCTTTGCACTATTATTATTAATTGTGCGATGAAATAAAAGAAACGCGACACAAAGGTAATTTATAAGGAAAGAGAGAGAGAGTAGTTTCCTAAAATCAAAATATTTTAATAATTCTTACAACTTAAAGAATTAATGCTATCTTTTAATTCGAAAATGAAAGCAAGAAGAGATGTATCATATGGTTCAGGAAAATCTATCGTTTCTTTGATTCAAAAAATAATTTCAGATATATTGATATTAGAATCATTCAATATCTTTCATAATTTATCGAAGTAGAACTAAAATTGTGGTCAGAA
>NW_021853600.1:452377-469797 GCF_003651465.1 Formica exsecta | reverse complement strand
TTCTGACCACAATTTTAGTTCTACTTCGATAAATTATGAAAGATATTGAATGATTCTAATATCAATATATCTGAAATTATTTTTTGAATCAAAGAAACGATAGATTTTCCTGAACCATATGATACATCTCTTCTTGCTTTCATTTTCGAATTAAAAGATAGCATTAATTCTTTAAGTTGTAAGAATTATTAAAATATTTTGATTTTAGGAAACTACTCTCTCTCTCTTTCCTTATAAATTACCTTTGTGTCGCGTTTCTTTTATTTCATCGCACAATTAATAATAATAGTGCAAAGCAACTTAAAGCAAACAGAATATAAGAATTAATGAAGTAATAAGCAATGAAATAATGGTATAACAATATATATGATTCTTTTTCGCATTTACCTTCTTTCGCGCATTTTCACCTTGTTTATATTACCTGTCTAAATACTGCGATTAAAAATTGTCAGAATGATTACGATATGTTGAGTATACGAGTGTCTCGTGTACAACAGAATATATACGCGCGTACATACGAGTTTGTATGTAAATGCTGATGAGAGAAATCATGATAATTTTGTGAATATATGAAAAAGAAATAAAAAAAATATCGCTGTATGTTTGATGTCGATGATGAGCATAATTCACGTCGATGTAATGAACCAATTTGCGTTAGAATTATGAAATATGGTGCATCCAGAGTACCAGTTTCCAATAACATCAATGTACATCTAATGTATGTATGCTAGATTTTTCGCACATCCTTGCACCAAAAAAGAATAAGAATACAGAAGGAAAATAAAAGAGACGACAATGAATAACAAGAGTGAGTAACAAAGAGAGACAAAGAGAAAAAGAGAGATGTACAAGTGATAATGCGGGTTACCTGCTGAGAGCCTTGCCCTTCAGCTTGCTAGAAGAACACCAGATCCCGCGTAGAATGCAGATGTGAATAATATGAAAAAGACATCACCGTAATATGAACCATTGTGTTAATTGTTAATTTATATGCATGTATGAAACTTGTGGGATTATATATTATAAATACTGAGTCCTGAACTATAAATATTGAATTCTGAAAGCTCCCCCCCCCCAAAAAAAAAGAATTTCTTCATAATTATTTTTATATGAAAAAATAAAATGCAACAAGAATTCTATTAATCAATATTTTAATATTATTACTAATAATTATATAGTTCCTAATCTCAAGTGTGTTTTGTCTTAATAATTATATTCGAGATAGCTTTATTTCAATCTCAAATAAAAAAGTATCAGAATAACTTTCTACATGAAGGTAAACAGAAAAAAAAAATGTGTTATAATACTTTCTATTTTATGAAATTTGGTTATTAAATGTAACGTAGTGTTTTTTTAGTAAACGATAATATGACTCTGACCATGTAGGCACATGATAAATGATTACAAACAAGATAAAAAATAAAATATCAAACATGTGCATTGCCAGCAAGTGCTTCTACAGCATTCAGGCCTAGAATTGAAAGAGGAAAACTCATTTTATGTTTGTAATGCGTCCAACAATTATATTTGTTAGAAATTTACAGGAAAATAATACGAATGTTGAGTGATTTTAATGACACTTTCTGAGATGTCCTTCTTAGATATACAAAATACACAACTAATGATTAAAATAGTAATATCTGTGAAACATCTATGAAATTATATTTCTCTAAGATGTGTCACATATAAAAATTACAATTATATATTTGTTAAAAGCATATTAATAACTCGTTTCAATCGTTACGTCAGAATTTTTAACTATAAACTATAGTTAATAAATTATTTTAGTAAACATAATCATGCTACTAAACTATTAGTAAACTTTTTCTGTACACAGATATTGGTAGGTATTGCAATAGAATTTTAATACTTATGTATACGCAAAAAGAAACTACCTGTCAAGTTGTACCAGAACCCTAGAAGCAACAAAGGGATATGCTAATCAATAAGATTTACTATTCCAGTATTTCGATCAAACTGTTACATAGTGTTATTCAATCATAAGTATTAAATTCGGGGCGTAAGAGAGAGAAAATTATTCGTTTAATAATATTATTATCAGTTAGAGAAAAGATATATATATATATATATATATCTGAAAATCAGTAAAATCAGTATCAGTGTATCGAAGAAACTTATTTGTCATATCGAACAAATACGTACTTTGCTGGAAGTTTGTACAGATATTCGTCGCTCCATTATTATCAGTTAGAGAAAAGATATATATATATATATATATATCTTTTATCACTGAAAATCAGTATCAGTGTATCGAAGAAACTTATTTGTCATATCGAACAAATACATACTTTGCTGGAAGTTTGTACAGATATCCATGACCTTCGTCGCTCCACAAAATGACCCTGTCAGCAGCTAAAAAGTCGCCTGCCATCCAACGTTCGCCACGCGGAGCCGTTACCGAGCAAAGAACCGAGAAATCACCGGCGTCGAATATCTATAAAGTTATTTCATTGATATATATATATATATTTTGTGAATATATGAAAAAGAAATAAAAAAAATATCGCTGTATGTTTGATGTCGATGATGAGCATAATTCACGTCGATGTAATGAACCAATTTGCGTTAGAATTATGAAATATGGTGCATCCAGAGTACCAGTTTCCAATAACATCAATGTACATCTAATGTATGTATGCTAGATTTTTCGCACATCCTTGCACCAAAAAAGAATAAGAATACAGAAGGAAAATAAAAGAGACGACAATGAATAACAAGAGTGAGTAACAAAGAGAGACAAAGAGAAAAAGAGAGATGTACAAGTGATAATGCGGGTTACCTGCTGAGAGCCTTGCCCTTCAGCTTGCTAGAAGAACACCAGATCCCGCGTAGAATGCAGATGTGAATAATATGAAAAAGACATCACCGTAATATGAACCATTGTGTTAATTGTTAATTTATATGCATGTATGAAACTTGTGGGATTATATATTATAAATACTGAGTCCTGAACTATAAATATTGAATTCTGAAAGCTCCCCCCCCCCAAAAAAAAAGAATTTCTTCATAATTATTTTTATATGAAAAAATAAAATGCAACAAGAATTCTATTAATCAATATTTTAATATTATTACTAATAATTATATAGTTCCTAATCTCAAGTGTGTTTTGTCTTAATAATTATATTCGAGATAGCTTTATTTCAATCTCAAATAAAAAAGTATCAGAATAACTTTCTACATGAAGGTAAACAGAAAAAAAAAATGTGTTATAATACTTTCTATTTTATGAAATTTGGTTATTAAATGTAACGTAGTGTTTTTTTAGTAAACGATAATATGACTCTGACCATGTAGGCACATGATAAATGATTACAAACAAGATAAAAAATAAAATATCAAACATGTGCATTGCCAGCAAGTGCTTCTACAGCATTCAGGCCTAGAATTGAAAGAGGAAAACTCATTTTATGTTTGTAATGCGTCCAACAATTATATTTGTTAGAAATTTACAGGAAAATAATACGAATGTTGAGTGATTTTAATGACACTTTCTGAGATGTCCTTCTTAGATATACAAAATACACAACTAATGATTAAAATAGTAATATCTGTGAAACATCTATGAAATTATATTTCTCTAAGATGTGTCACATATAAAAATTACAATTATATATTTGTTAAAAGCATATTAATAACTCGTTTCAATCGTTACGTCAGAATTTTTAACTATAAACTATAGTTAATAAATTATTTTAGTAAACATAATCATGCTACTAAACTATTAGTAAACTTTTTCTGTACACAGATATTGGTAGGTATTGCAATAGAATTTTAATACTTATGTATACGCAAAAAGAAACTACCTGTCAAGTTGTACCAGAACCCTAGAAGCAACAAAGGGATATGCTAATCAATAAGATTTACTATTCCAGTATTTCGATCAAACTGTTACATAGTGTTATTCAATCATAAGTATTAAATTCGGGGCGTAAGAGAGAGAAAATTATTCGTTTAATAATATTATTATCAGTTAGAGAAAAGATATATATATATATATATATATATATATATATATATATATATATATATATATATATATATTATGTAAAAATAATGCAAATTATTAATCACACATATTCTAAGGATGCATACTAATGCTAAAATCATGTTTAAAAGTATTTGGAACCGATTCTTCTTGTGTTGCATAGTCTTATCCGAGATATACATATTTTTGTAGTAAAAATAATCTCCAATAAAACATTTTTATTAGTGATAATGACACTTGCAAATTACCTGCCAATATTTGGAGCATACAATGAGCACCGTTCTTTGATTATAAGGACAGCAAGTCATCGCGAGTGCATTCAAGCAGCGAATCTGCTTGCTTTCATGCTCATACAGAGGTTCGCTGTTTCGATTCTCGTGTCCCAGAAGCGTCCACACTTTAACTGTACCCGTGGTAGTCAGAGCCAGTACGACATCATCTTTAAACGAATAGAAGCGCCTGTTGTGCGTTAAATAAATCCAGAAAAGATGCATTTTAAGCGATATTTTGTTAGAGTCACCCAAACAGTTTGCTGTTCGTTATGAACGCAAAATTTGTCAGTCTTGATAGATTAATGCAAATAATATTATTTATTAGACCGGATAAGCGGCCAAAAAACAGAGTTAAAAGTGATTAGAGATAACATAATTTTATTAATTGCAAGAGTATAAAGTACCTCTCGTTAACTAATAATAATTTCCGTTATGCGTAAAGTATAGTATTACAAGCATGTCAGATGTTTCCATAGAGAGGAAAGCGATACATATTAAGTTACAATAAAATCATGCTTATTTTCAAATTATTGCAGAAATTATGTATGTACGTCATTTATTTAATCATGCAGAATCTAAGAACCAGTGCTGATTAACAGATAGCAATTAATGTGTGCATTGTTGTATCCAATCGGTGCTGATAAGAGTATTTGCATTCTTTGCAGGCTGTTTGCTCTCTTTTTTATTATCATCAAAGCCTTCTCCTACGACTTAGTCTGAGTTTTTTTTTATACATACAAAATATCTATTTCTTAATCGCACGCATAACTTTTAAGAACACATAGTTAAACAATAGACTGTAAATTAATACTCTCTATAACTGCTAAAAAAATATTCTAGATATCAAATAATATTTTTTAATTAATTTTATATTTTGATAAAATAACTAATAGTTCAAATATCTATCAATAAACTTTTAATTAAAAGATTAAACTTAACAATAGTGTGCAATTTAATATTTTGTTGTGGTGTAAATATATATTATAATATATATATACATATACTTACGAATAGAGATAGAACATACTATACCAAGGTGAGAGTGTTATGAAGGTGTAATGATGGTGTAATGAAGGTGTTATAAAGATATAGCAAATATTGGACGATTCATGTGTAAGTAACATGATATATGAACAATATATAAATATTACTATAAAAAGAAAGAGAAATAAAACAAGATATTAATAATAATTAAGTTGCTCCAAAAATGATGCATAAAAAAGAGATATGTGTGAATAACGATTAGATAATAAAAAAAAAGGGAAGATGTGAGATACAGCTTCGACCATCAGTGCACTAGCACTGAATTGTCCAATTTCATTAATCATGCTGCAACAATATAACTGTTATATTAAATGCTCAGTCCAAAAATATTAGATATAAAACTGCTATTATCAAAAATTGCGTTCAAATTGTATAAATTATTTTACACGGCAAAATAGAATCATCAATACACGAAATATTTGTCAAAAAAAAAATCTCTCTTTATACCCAAAGCATAAAGCTTCTTCAGGTTAATTGCCTAAAAACTGGCAAAGAGCAGCAGATTATAAAATTCAAAATGAAAAAAAATATCTCTATACAAGTGACTTTGTTGGTATCGTTAGTTGCTTTTAAATCATATTAGTAAAATTATTGTTTAGTGTAAATATTATAAAAATATTATTATCCACAATTAAAATTCATTCAAATATAATACAAAACTGAATAAAAGAGAATTTTTACCATTAGTATCCGAAAGTTCTTTACTTAAAAAGGAACATGTAAATATATAAGATAATGAAATACCAAAAGATACTGTTTAATATATTGCCGATTTTCAATCAAGTAAAAGATTATCGACTTGTATAAAAGATAATACTGACTGTTATATAGAGATATATGAGAACTTTTTTTATCACATAGATAAAAGAAAAAATTTTAGATCGTGATAGAATAATACATGTCAGATTTAAATTACCGCGTTAAACATTGAAACGAGGAGACAAATCCTTATAAAAGCCATATTGCAAATCATATTTATACAGTATCTATTGGCAATGAAATTGATAGAAGGTAACGGAAGAGTCATGGTAAGCGTAGGTGTGATGGAGTGTAACTAACTTGTATGCACGTAGAACCGACCTTTCCGTTTGGCCGGCCGTAAAACGTGCAATGCGCTAATCCAATCTGGATTGACGCGAGAGCTCAGGGTAAACAGCACTTCCAAACTGAATGGATCCATCACCAGCACCTCAGGATAGTATCTAAACAGAAAAAAAACCAAACATTTTCTCAACGTGAGCGATACTATCATCACGATGCGATGAGAACAAGAAGATTCTTACCCGGAACAAAACAACCTAACATCCTCTCCTCCCGCGGAAACATAGGGCAACATTTGTGTGTGAACATTATTAAGCTTCACTGCTTCGCGACATTTTCCGTCAACTAGATCCCAAGTGCACATCTCTCCGCTCTCGCTGCTGCTAACGATGAAATTTTGCTCCATTATGACACTAGCTCGACTGAGACACATTATCGGAGCAGTATGTCCAACGAGTAGACATCTTGGAGTCATCTACATAAATATCATGATTATAATAAATGTATTAGAAGAAAAAAATAATATTTTCCATAATCTTCTCTAACCCTCTAACTCTACCTTTAATGTTTCTGGATCCACTTGCCACAAACATATTTGTCCATCATAACATCCTGTCACCAATGTTTTTTGATCCCGAGATAGATAGACACAAGAAATACAATGGGTTGGTGCTATACGTCCCCATAGCACTATGGGCACCACTAAACTGGTACCTGCAGTCATCTTTGCGAGCAATCTGAAAATTATTATTACAAAGTAATAAGCACACTCTCTTTACATCTTCATTTATGCTCATCCCAATGCTATTTTTCTAATTAATTGGAGTATATTTCTCATGATATGATTTAGAAAATAATTTAAAAACCCGAGTAAAAGAGCTTGATCACAAAACTACAAATTAGAATAACTGTTTTAAAATGTTTTAAAATGAATACTCAACCATATCAACAATACTGTCATCAACCATATCAACAATACCATCAAACTGAAAAATATCTAAAACGCAAAGGATAATTCCTAAGTAGTAAATTACATTAAAAAAAAAAAACAAAAAGAACGGCACTATCATTGATATCGAATAGAAAGAGATAACCACCCAATAAAATGATAAACCTGTTATTAACTATATGATTCATAACTATATATCATATTGACAAAATATTAAAGTAAATCTACGACGAACATAATCAAGATTAGTTCGTGTAAGGCTCGAGAATTCGTCAAGTCCTGGAAATCATTAGAGGCTTAGGGGCAAGAAAGGGAATTGATTGAAAGTAATTAAAGGCGTCTGCTACACATGATGTTGGCAAAATGTCACAAGTGATCAAGGCTAGTGACGTAGATCCCAGAGACGTCTGCCTTTAAGATGTTAAGAGCAATCGTGCGGATAGACATGTGAAGAATAATTACCACGAGCCAATGAATACTGCAGACAACCGCCTGAGACGTTGCAACTGGCGATATTTGCCGAAAATCTCTCACTTTTTACTGCACTCTCACGACCATCGCCATCTTGCTGTCGAAGACGATGCCTGACAGTGCGGGCAAGAGTATTAGTAATCAGCTGTTCCACCTCAAAAGTTTCTAAATCACGCTAGTTTGGACGATATCTATAGAAAATACAGATAAATTGTTATTTTCAATAATAATTTTTCAATTTTAGATTAGATAATACAAAAATTTTGAAAAACGTAGACAATTTTTTTATAAAGAACAATCATGCGCAAAATTTTCAATAATGAGTTTTAAACATAGTAATTGATCGAATTAGAGAATGTCAACGAGATAATCGATCTTACGAAAGAATCGATTCTACAGGGTGCGTTCGGAGAGCACGCTTTCAGCTCTATGAGCATGTCTCTGTCTTTGTTCAACTTTCAGTAAATAACAAAGATAGAACAACGCTTTTAGCGCATAAACGTCCTGTTTCCCGAACGCAGCCTAATTGGAAATTATAACCTGAAATCGGACAATTTCCACACATGTATAAACACCAACGATGCGTTAGAAAATAATCACATATTAATTGTAAGTGCACGACTGTTGATGACTGCATCTTTTTCTATGATTACACGAATTTCGGCCATTTCACATCAATTGCGCGTTTACTGCGCGCAACATCTCAACAATAGAATCAATAAACATTAAAAGGTAAGCACATTGTTCTCTTGGCGCATTAAAAGTATTGACAAAAAATACATATGTCAGAACATTAGAATAGATTAAAAACAATCTCTTTGTGACATGAAGGTGTAGACATTATTTTTAAAATCTTAATTTAGTAATATAAAGTAGGCAATATTTTCAAAAGTCGAACATTATAAAAATAAATTTCACAACAAATTTATATTTGAAAATATAAACAGTGATTTATTAATGACGTTTATTAATTATATAGTTTATTAACAATATTTAAAATTAGATGTTTTGTAATATCTTACGTATTTGTAATAATTTTGGGTACTGTATATTTCTTTATTTTGCAGATCTTGTTTTATTATAGATTTATGGGAAGAATTGATAAACTCTGAAATTATTTTTAATTGAATTAAACTAAGCATTAGATTACCTGAAAGCTATTTAGTTTCACAGTTTAATAATCTACATTTTTTTAGCATACAGTTTGGTTTAAATAAGGAAATTGTGTCTAACAGTTGTATATTAACATACAACAATGAAGTGTCACTACGAAGTATTAGGAGTTGAAAGAAACGCTTCTGACATTGATATAAAAAAGGCATACAGGAAGTTAGCATTAAAATGGCATCCAGATAAAAATCTTGATAATCCAAATGAAGCAAAGGAACAGTTTCAAATTGTCCAACAAGCATGGGAGATACTGAGCGATCCCCATGAGCGTACCTGGTACGACAATCATCGAGAAGCCATCCTGAAGGGTGGTATTGGAGAAGATTACAAGGACGACTCTATCAATCTTTTCCCATACTTCTCCGCTACATGCTTCAAGGGTTATAGAGACGATGAGACAGGTTTCTACGCCGTTTACCGAAACGTCTTCGAAAAATTAGCCGCAGAGGACGCCGAATTTACTAAAGACAACGAATCCAATGACGAGGTCCCTGGCTTTGGCGATTCTCTGAGCTCCTATGAGGATGTAGTGCACGATTTCTACGCCTACTGGCAAAGTTACAGTACCAAGAGATCCTATGCTTGGTTGGACCCATACGATATACGTGAGATGCCGAACCGGCGTATCTTCAGGCTCGCCGAAAAAGAGAACAAAAAAGTACGCGAGAAGGCGAGACGCGAAAGAAATGAGCAAGTGCGCAATCTGGTCGCCTTCGTCCGTAAACGTGACAAACGAGTGCAAGCTTATGCGGAGAAGCTGGCCGAACGTGCTCGCGAGAACTTTCGCAAGGCAGAAGAGCGCAGGAAGGCGCATTTGTTGGAGAGGCAGAAACTGTTGCGCGATCACAACGAATCCGAGTGGTCCAAGTTCTCGAATATCGAGGCGGAACTGGAGAACATCGAGGCGAATCTGACAGCAGAATTTGGAATGGACAATAAGGAAGCAGCCACAGAGAACGACAACACACTTTATTGCATCGCCTGCAATAAAATTTTCAAAACGCACAAAGCCTTTACGAACCATGAGAACTCGAGAAAGCATAAAGAAAATGTCAGCATGCTCAAGCACCTCACAATAGATGATAACGAGGACCTCCGTGACAGTTCTCGTGAAAGAGATTCAAGCACAGAATCAACTTCTCTAAATAGGCCCAAGTTAGCAACAAACTCGCAAATGCCCGATTTCTTACTGAATCCTCAGAGTGATATGAGACGACCAGATGATGAGAATAATGGAGATACCTCTTCAGCCGAACTAATGTCAGATGATGAAAAAGATTCAGGATCGGCAAGCGAAAAAAGAAAGATGGGTGACGGAGATGTTCCATTAGCTACAGAACCACAAATGGGCGAAAGCATTTCATTCTCATCTAAGATAGAAAATGAGGACGATAACGTAACATCCGAAGACGAATTAATATCTGATCAGGAGAAAGAAATCCCATTGTCGTATCGTCAGAAAAAAAAGAAGAAAAAGCGGAATATTCTGAATCTACATTCTATGATAGACCATGATGCTAGTGACGAGGATACAGAGAGTACTAATGAAGAAATATGGCTATCGAAAAAACAACGCAAAAGATTACAGCAGAAGAAGGTAGCAATGAGTAAGGTACAAAATAATGAGGAGACACACAGTAAGGAGAAACAACAAGCAAAGTGCGAAAGCGAACTAGCAGAAGAGGCAGATATTGTTAACGAAAGGTTGAAAGCCAATAAAATAAAGAAAGCATGCAAAAAAGAGGAACGAGAGAATAAAAGTAAAAATAAAAAAGATCCAGTCATAAATGTTGATGATCTGACTCATTGCTGTGTTTCTTGCTCATTGGAGTTTCCTAGCAAAAACAAATTATTTGAACATTTAAAGAAAACTGGACATTCTGTATATATACCAGAATTGATGAGAAATAAAAAGGATCAGCAAAAAAAAGAAAAGACAATGTCGAAAGGAAAAGACACTTCGGAAAGGAAGAGACGTTAAACTTAACGGAGTAAATTTCGCGCGCAAATTGTTAATTATTTAAATTGCAGTCTAATTTATTATAATTCTTGTGACAGTCGTTTATGCAAGATATATGTCCTAATACATCATAAGAATCGTATTCTTTATGTATATATTGTACAAAGTATAAAAATATTAAAATATTGTAGTTCGAATTATGTTTGATGATGTCGAGCTATTATATCTAGTTTCTTTGCGACAATTATATTGATTTGGAAATGGAAATTAACAATCATAAATATGCTGTTAATGTGCTTTAACAGGAGCAACAAAAATTAAAATTATAATACATGTCACCATATTATAAACCACAAATGGTTTTATAATAAATTATTATATTCATCAATAAATACAATATCTTATTAAAATAATATATTGTGAATTTATTTTACTATCATTCTCTATTCTATATTTTCCTTTTCCGACAATATTTTATCAAAATATTTAAGTTTATCAAAATATATGTATTAGACTACTAGACAATTTAGTGTTTTAATGATAAAAATTTATGTTCCAATAACTTATTTTTCTATAAAATAAAAAATAAACAGTATATTTAATAATATAAAAAAATATTTTTATTTTTCAGGATATGTGCAATCTCTCTTTGCTATAAATATAAACAGTAATGTCACACAACTAGCATGGCATAGAATATCATTCATTACACTGTTAATCACAGGTGAGATTACGCGCTTGTAACTAATAAGCATTTTATCTTTTTGTTGAGTTTTAATTCTATATGTTCTTCCGAAAAGGAGACATTGTATTATGCAAGCATGCTATATACAGCCGCAAGCTTTCCAAGAAATGAAATTATAAATTCTTCAAGGTCCAATACTATGGCTGCTAAAAAGCTCGTTTATCCTGCGGCGGACCGTAATAAGGATCCCATATTATCGGTTTTAAAACGATACATCCAACGCGGCACCAATCAGACTTTCTTGGAGATATCCTCCGGTTCGGGACAGCATGTGGCGCATTTCGCGTCGCATTTTCCACACGTCACGTTTTATCCCTCGGAGTACGAGCCACGACTTCTGGAGAGCATTGCTGCACACGCAAACGGACACTCGAATATAAAAAGCCCTATAAGAATTGATGTTACCGAAGATTACCGGCTGTGGGGTAATGGTATCTTCAAGCCGAACAGCTTAGAATATATATATAACGCAAACATGATGCATATTTCGCCGTATCAATGCACCATCGGTTTATTTAATAATGCGGGACAATTGCTGAAGTCGAACGGGCTGCTAATTACGTATGGACCATACGCTTTTGATGGTCAGATCACACCTCAGAGTAATGTAAATTTCGACAAGTCTTTAAGATCGCAGGATCCGAGTTGGGGTTTACGAGATGTAAGAGATTTGAAAAAGTTGGCTGAGGAGCATAATATTAAATTAATCCAGATTGTGGATATGCCTGCTAACAATAATACATTAATTTGGAGAAAAATTATGCATTTGTAAGAATTGCAATTGGCGAGTTTCAGATATAATTCAATGGTTAAATAAAAAATTAATTATAGCTAAGGGCTTTCAAATATACATAAATTTTATTTTTATTCAACTAAATTAAAAGATATTGCTTCTCCAGTTGTGTGAATAAGATGCTTTATTTAAACATTGCTATATATTCTTATCTAAAGTTGCTATATCTATATTTAATTACAATACACATTGTACAAAATTTCCATAATTTCTATATTAATTTTTATGATACTTTAATCCCTGAGAGATCTGAAATTCTTATATTTGAGAAATTTGTAATTAATACAATATGAATTATATCTTTTTTTTCTCATTGATGTAAAACATGTTATATATATACATAACGAAATGTATCTTAAAGATAAAGCAATTATCATCGTATTTTTACATTGTATCGTCCTCATCATCACCAAAGAAATCTAAATCTTCCAATCCCTCTGGCAGATAACTCAATCCAGACTCATCTTTGTGCCTCATATTATATCCCTTACTATACCCTGATATAGTTCAATTTATTAAAAGTGTATATTTCGTATACTTTTTTTAAAAGAGATAAAAATTAAAATATTTACCTAAATCTTTCATGAGTCTTGTAGGAGCATTTCTTAGATGTAAGGGCACTCCTGGTTGCGGGCCTTTATGCTCGGCTACAACTTTTTGTGCAGCTCTAAGCGCGTCTTCCATCAGTCTGGACTTTGGAGCTCTCGCTAAATATATTGTACATTGCGCCAAAAGAACATCGCATTCCGGCATCCCGATCATTTTGCAACCGTGCATTGTGTGCATCGCTATCCCTTAATAAATAATATACATTTACATTAAGTGAACTATAAATTACATTCACAATTAATCACATTTCACAAATCTATTCTCTACACTTTCATATAATTATTATTAAAATACATGTACGGTTTATGAGTGTTAGCAATTATAAATTATGAATGATTTGCTAACCGAGAGCTTTTGGATCAGCTAAGCCGATATCTTCACTAGCCATCCTCACTAATCTTCGTGCGATATAAACCGGATCTTCACCGCCAGAGATCATTCTAGTCAACCAATAAAGGGAAGCATTTTCGTCACTGCCTCTAACTGACTTGTGTAACGCGGAAATCGTGTCGTAATGTTGATCACCCTTTTTATCGTATAACATGTGCGTTTTTTTCAGACTCTCCTCGACATCGTTCAGCGTTATTATGGCCGGTCCGATGTCCAGTAGTTCCTCTTCATTCGGTGCTTTAGATCGCACAGCCATTTCTAGCCCTCCTAAAGCTATTCGAGCATCACCATCACAAGTTTCAGCCAACCACTCTATTGTTGGTTCGTCTATAATAAACTTTGTATTATAGGACGACTCCATTTCGACCTTGTCTTCTTTCGAAGTACTTTCTTCACTTTGCAACGTGCTTTTATCTGACATGTGTATTATACCTTCCAGTGAAATTACAGCACGTTTTAAAATCGATACCAAGTTTGCAATGGATAATTTGTGTAAAACAATCACTCTGCATCTGCTTAATAATGCAGAGTTCAGACTGAATGAGGGATTTTCTGTCGTAGCACCAATGAGAGTGATGGTTCCTGACTCGACATGTGGTAAGAAAACGTCCTGCTGTGTCTTATTGAACCTATGTATCTCGTCCATGAACACTATCGTTCGCTGCGCAAATTTGGTATGATTCGCGGCCACACTAATAACTTCTTTTACCTCCTGGACACCAGCCATGGCCGCAGAGAGCTTAACGTATCGGAGTTTACGACTTGCATCGTTCTTACACATGTGCGCGATAACATTAGCCAAGGATGTCTGTGAAACAAGAAAACAAATGTATACTTGTATATTCACACAGAAACAGAAAATTTTAAGGGCGTTAACCTTGCCACATCCAGGTGGACCCCAGAGAATCATATTGGGTATCTCCTTTTTTTGCAAGAGCTCTGATAGCATAGTGCATGGTCCAAGGATATGTGTCTGGCCAACAAAATTTAATAATGATGTAGGTCTCATCTGTTCTGCAAGAGGTATACGATCATTTCCACGCAATTTCTTGCATTCATTGCTTACCTGCAAATATAAAATTTATGACTTTAATGCAATATAATTTTTTTAAAAATTATTTAGCAAAATACAAGCAAATTTGGCATGTATTTTAAAATAGTCGATCATTACAACCTGTTATTTATGTGATTATATAAATATGTTTTATCAAACTACAATATTATTTAAATCTGTATTAAACAATAATAATTACGCTTTTTTGTAGCATGTCATCCTTAACATCTTCTTCCTCCTTTTGGAAATTTTGGGAGGAAAACTGATCCAAAGAACTTTTTCTCTTTACAGCCACTTGATTCGCTTTTTTTACATTTGTTGGTTTTAACTTGCTTTTTTTGTTTATAGGACTTGAGTCTTTAAGCAAAATCGTGGTTTCATCTTTCACAGATTCATTAAAGAATAAGCACTTGTTA
Source organism: Formica exsecta (assembly GCF_003651465.1). NCBI lineage: Eukaryota > Metazoa > Arthropoda > Insecta > Hymenoptera > Formicidae > Formica > Formica exsecta. The sequence continues at coordinate 454,874 of NW_021853600.1, read as the reverse complement.
GCATGAGATTCGATAATAGAGGAAGCAAATTCCTTGCCACATATTGGACATGATATTTTATCAATATCCATATTTATATCAATAATATAATATAAAATCTAATCTCTTCCCTCCGTTTTTTTGCTGTTTAAAAGATAATTATCAACATTGTGTGCAATAACAAAATATTGAGAATCTTAAATCTTTCTGCAAGTTTCTCTCACAATCAATAGAGTAACTGAAAAATAACAAAAAGAACAAGTAGACAATAGAAATATAAATTGATATACATATATATTAAACTTTTATTTTTATTAATTTATAATCAATTATTAATTTTTTGCTTTTATTGATTCATAATCAATTATCTTTTGATAAAAAACGTGTCTCGCGCGAGAAAACGTTGCGGTCAACATCTCGTGACATCTCATTATGTATCTATTATTTCCGGGGAATGCCTTATATACATGTCATTTCCGGAAGAGCAGAAAATTATTCGATTTCTGCATCATTTTTTATCGCGTGGACGTATTGTCAATTGTCACGTGTTGTTCTGTGTACATGTAAGAATACATTTGCATCGCAGTGAATGGCTCAATTGTGTATTATAAATTTTAATATATATAACCAATAATCACACACGTTTGTCAAGAATGAAAACGAGCAAAATGACGAAGGAGAGAATACACAAATCAAAAACGATTAAAGTATCAATGATAAGACAACGGATAAAAACTGCAAGGATAAAACGCCGCACAATCCTGAAGAAGAACAAACGTTGCGAAACTTGAGGTGAGATTGCCGCGGAATGCGCAGAACTATCGCCGAATAGGATCCTCAGAGACGGTACCGTTATGTCAAACTCGTGTACTAACCTAAACTCACTCGTGCACGAAAGCGTGCATCAAGCTTTTGACGGATGAATCCTCGCGCGAGCTTTAATTAGCTCGTTGAAATCGGACTTTGAATCACACGAGTGATTCGTTTCGAGAGTAGACTCGCCGGGAGAACATCTCGGAATTTTCCGAAGAATCGCGATTATCTCTGAACGGAGTACGAAGGCACGTTACGGTAAAGAAGTCCAGCATCCAGCAGCTGCGTTGACGTACGTTGCCGTGACAGGAATGAAAGTGTTTTTCATGTGAAATGCGATCATAACGAGGAATTCGTTGAGTGAAAATTTGAGAGCGAATGCAGGGCATCGCGGATATTCAAGATATATTCATATATTTCAAACATTAATGGCACATAATTGATATATTTGATATTTCAGATTAAAGATATACAAGAAACAGATGCTGGATTCTATGAATGTAGAATACAAATATCCGTGAACAATCTTATAAGTGCAGAAGTAGAATTGCAAGTTCGTAGACTACCAATAATTAGCGATAACTCGACTCAATCTTTAGTAGTTAGCGACTTTTATTTTTTTTTTTTTTTTTTTTTGGAAAGCTTTAGAATCGAAAATTTTATATATTACAGAATATATGTGATTACTGTTTACTGTTTTGATAACGCATAAATTCTAAGAAAACAATTAGACAACATATTCTTTAATTGATTTTGAATTCATTTGAAAAGGCGAAATTAAAAGAGCGAGAGATGATATAATGCGACATCTACTCTTTATATTTTATTAGAATTTCATATTATTAACGTAATGAAAAATGGAATTCTCTTTATAAATATAGTGTGAACAACAAAACAGTTCTATCAAAATTACATCTCTTATCTGTATATCTTACCGTCATTTTATTGCTTTTTGATTATTTTCTTCAAAATTATTTATCAGATTTCATTACAATATATATCTATTAATATTTGCTATTTTATTGACAGCCATTAGACAATCCAATAGAAAGTAACACAGCAAATACATCAGATTCTATTGAGTCAAAGCAACTTGTATCGAACGATGCAGTTTGTGCTCGGATCAAGATCAGCTTGGAGATCGATCTGATAGCGACAATGTTACTAATTACAGGCATCCTCACTCGCCTTTATCGCCTCGAGGAACCATGCAACATAGTGTAAATATTTACTTACGTTTTTTTCAAGAAATAATATATAGTACTGATAAGCAATCGATAATTGATTTTATATCATTATATGAAGATATCAACGTTTTGCCAATACCATAAGACTTTTATTATCTTCAACAACTTAACAATTATAAATTAATATACATATATAAAAATGTGCAATAATTATGTAATTAATAAAGATTTTAATTAAAAAACAATCAATGAAGGCAACTAATATTAATTTAAAATTGCGAATTATTAGGTTGAATGTTAACTGTAACTTTACTGTTAAAATCTTTAATTAAATTTATTATAATATGTAACTAATAACTACCTCAAAAATTAAGTAAACATAATTATAAAATAAATCACACAAAATTATAGTTTTCAGAAAGTTTTAATACACAACTCACGCGCGCGACATATATTTTATATATCAATAATTATTATCGTGTTATTACACAGTTATATTTTTCTCGTTATATATATAT
>NW_021853600.1:411673-447096 GCF_003651465.1 Formica exsecta | reverse complement strand
TATTTTTTTTTTTTTTTAATACAAATTGACCAAATAAATTTCTCAAAAATGGATCGAATGGATCGAAAAATGGCTAGGACTTGAAATATACTTTAAGCTAATTTTCACTCATTTTCTCAATTATTAGCTATTATTTAAATTAATTACATTTTTTAATACAAATTGACCAAATAAATTTCTCAAAATGTAAAATAATGGATCGAAAAATGGCTAGGACTTGAAATATACTTTAAGCTAATTTTCACTCATTTTCTCAATTATTAGCTATTATTTAATTTATCATAATTAATTACATGTAGATTCGATGAGCTGCATTATGGCAAATATGTCGGATTATACATGAAGAGAACGTTCTTTTTTGACTCTCATCCGCCTCTGGGAAAGCAATTGGTTTCCGCAGCGGCGTACTTGGCTGGATTCGACGGACAATTCAAGTTCGACAGAATCGGAAGTTCTTACGGCGATACGGTTCCTCTATACGCTTTACGCCTAGTACCGGCAATATGCGGTAGTCTGCTGATCCCCACGGGATATCATCTCATTTTAGAGCTGGGCTTGAAGCAATGGACCGCGACAATTGGCGGAATTCTATTATTACTCGGTAACTTTGTCTTGGGTAGAAAGTGCATTATTCAAGAGATTGCGGCACATTGTTCTCTTTTTTTTATTTCTAATTTCTTAATTGAAAGAATGCTAATACGGTAGATAATGCGGAAATGTAATATATGATTCGTATGATTAAAAAATTAAGTTTCAAGATTAATTTTGCTAAGTTTATGATTGGAAGATGATAAATTCTCTGCATGTATAATATAATCTACATATATAATTTAATATTTAATATTTTAATACTAATTGTTGCTCTCTGTGATATTTAACGCAATTCTACAATGCATGGTGTCCTCTATTAACATATTTTGCTAATACACTCATTGATATTTTAGACAATGCATTGTTGACACAGTCCAGATTTGTTCTGATGGAAAGTATTTTGATGCAATTTTCTTTGCTTGGTTTGTTGTGCATCGTAAAATTTCGAAAAATTATGGACCGACCGACATCTGCGTCCTGGTGGATTTGGCTGATATTAGGCATCGCAAACTTAACATGCGCGATGTGGTACGATTTTATTTATCGTCACTGCCCGCACTCATTCTCGATTGAGTTTGTCTAATCAAAACCTTTCTTTGTAGTGTGAAATATGTTGGATTTTACTCAATGGTTCTCGCGCTCTTTTTGATTGCTCGCGATTACTGGTCCCTGCTTCCAAAGAGGACTCTGTCAAGTACAATGTTGTGGATTCATCTTCTAATAAGACTCGTCGTGTTGATCGCCGTTATTGCCACCGTATATCTAAGCATATTCTATGTACATTTGGCGATACTCTCGAAAGCAGGGCCACATGATTCGGTCATGACGAGCGCGTTTCAAGCGAGTTTGGAAGGAGGACTCGCCAGTATCACGAAGGGGCAACCTCTGGAAGTAACACACGGTTCACAGATCACTCTCCGACATACATACGGCAGAGCTTGCTGGCTACACAGTCACAACCACGTGTATCCGTTGCGATATCCCGATGGTCGTGGCAGTTCTCATCAGCAGCAGGTCACTTGTTATTCATTTAAGGATGTTAACAACTGGTGGATTGTAAAAAGACCAGATAGGAACGATCTAGTGGTGACGAAACCCAGCAAGCCTATCCGGCATGGGGACGTGATTCAACTAGTACACGGAATCACGAGCAGGGCGTTAAATTCGCATGACGTCGCGGCGCCGATGACGCCGCAAAGTCAAGAGGTGTCATGCTATATCGATTACAATGTGTCGATGCCGTCGCAAAATCTCTGGCGGGTGGAGATCACGAACAGAGATCACTCCGGCGACGCATGGCATGCGATACAGAGCCAAGTGCGGTTGATACACGTGCACGCGAACGGAGCGGAGTTCGCGTTAAAGTTCAGCGGCAGACAACTGCCCGACTGGGGCTTCAATCAGCACGAGGTGGTGGCGGACCGGCTGATGGACCAGACCAATTCCATTTGGAACGTCGAGGAGCATCGTTATACCAAGAGCGAGGACCAAAAGCAACGGGAACGGGATCTAATTAGCGCGGAGATGATACCGTTGCAGGCGACCGCATTAAGCTTCTGGGAGAAATTTGCAGAACTGCAGATCAAAATGTTATTTGGCGGTCAGGAAGGTCAAAATAGCCATATGTATTCCAGCGGACCGCTCGAATGGCCATTGATGTCCCGGGGAATCGCATACTGGGTGTCCAACGATAGCAATGTAAGTCGAAAAATTGCACACTTGAACGCTCGATATATCGATAAATGTATCCTTAAGATAAAATATGATGTATTTTAATTGCGCTCAACTTGCTTCTTTACATCTTTTATTTTAATTTTAATTTTTTTACGTTTCTTATTTTAATGTTTTCAGTCAATTTTTTACCACTAGATAAATTCACTGATTTTTATAAACTAAGCTTAAATCGCGCTCATCATATGATTTTTAGGCACAAGTACATCTTTTGGGAAACATCGCGATTTGGTACTCCGGCACAATTTCGGTAATTGTGTATTCGGGGCTATTAATATTTTATTTGATGAGAAGAAGAAGAAAATGCTTTGATATTGCCGAGGAAGAATGGGAAAAGTTTGTTAACAATGCTTATGTACTGTTAACTGGATATCTTCTTCATTTCTTGCCGTTTTTATTTGTCGAACGAACTTTGTTTTTGCATCATTACTTACCAGCTTTTATTTTCAAAGTCTTATTAACAGCAGCAACAATTGATCATCTGTATTATTTAATTGGGTATGTTTTCCTAATTTAATAGTATAACATTAAATATAATTTGATCTTATATGAAGTTAATGTTAATTATCTATCTTCTATTTCAGCACTCATCGTCCATGGAACATTTCATTGTACATTCTAACATGTGGTACCATCGCTTGGATACTGTTTGTCATTTATGTATTTAAGAAATTCATTGTATTTAGTTATGGAACATCAGCTCTCAGTGCCAAGGATGTGATAAAATTGAGATGGAAAGATACCTGGGATTTTATTGTACATAAAACGTAAGAGTTTATCAAGTTAGATTTAAAGGCACAAAACTTTTACTCTCTCGCATAAGATATAATATTTTTAATTAAAAATGTTATGTTCAGAATGCGTGACATTCACAAAACGAACATTATACGTACAAATTAACGTGTTTTTATACAAAGAGATTTAACAGATATTATTGCTTTTAATGCGCATATATATATATATATATTATAAAGTATTTTTAATAGAGTTATAAGTGCCACAGATAGGCTAAATGACATAATGATAAATACTTTGATAAAGTAAAAAGTTAGATGAAAATTTTTATAGACTGATAATATATTTTGTAAGTTTGTTTTTATTGGCTTTTGCCACATTGCAAAAAAGTCACAAATATATTTAAAAAAAAATATATGGGTATAAAAAATAACGTATGTTATATTTTCTAATTGATAATTCAATGCAAACTTTTTTGATATTTGTTTAACAAGTAGTAGATCTTGTTAAACTGTATATAATGCAAAGATATATAGATAACACAATTTTAAATAAATTATTTTTTATAAGTATCAGATTAAGATCAGGAAAGAATTGATATTGGAATATGAGGAAAATCAAAACACGAAATAATGGATGTGCAAAATTTAATAAAAGCATTTAAAATACAGATTCTTCTCTTTATATTTATTAAATGTCGATATTCGCGCCGTATAAGTTAAAAAGGTTTTTATTTGTACAGAATAAATTATATCTTTATGCTTAGAATCGAGTATATTTGTACATTTTTTTCAAAATTTACAGTGAAAGATTGCTTTGAAAAATAAAGAAATGTCACAACAATGCAATGTACAACGTAAGAGTGGATTCTTTTTATTTTCATAAGTCCAAAAGTATGTACGCAATTCTTTTTTCTGTCATGTTCAACATGATCAAAGACACTAATGATATGTGAAAACTATAGATCGAATAAGACCATCACGAATCGCATGTGCACTATTACCAACTCCGAATGAGAAGAACACAGAATCACAGGACATATTTTGGGCACAAACTCCTACTGGATACCATCCAGCCTTATTAAATACCACACCAACTCGGTAAACCTGTTCATAACAGAATAATATTTTCATGATATAAACGATTGAATATAATAATATATCTGAATATAATAATATATCTGCAAACGATCAAAGCAAATCGAGAATTTTTGGCACTTCAGAATGAGATTATTTTATGATTTTTGCAAAAAGTAATGACAAATATTAATTACATAGTAAAAAAATAATTATATTGCAGTTACACGAACCTTATGCTTCTGAATGTAAACTGGTCGATTAAAAGTAATTTCCACGAGAGTGCCGAAATTCGCTTTAGTGGTGAAATGTGTGTACGTCAAACGCGTGCCGTCGCAGTCGAGAAGATGAGCGTACAAGATTTCGGTGTAAGACGTATCACCATGTATAGGGTGAGTAAAACTGCTCGCCTAATAAACGAATTGCGTGATATATGCGAACGGTAATTACTACTACTGCTCCCGGGCCATACAGGCCTGTTTGGCCCTTGGCCTCCTGGCGAACGGTAATTAGATGGACATAATAACTAATCTCTCTAGCTTACCGCGGCGATTTGCGTGGGAACTTGTACACCCACTACACAAATGTTCTTATCCACACTGAACGTGACGGAACAATCCAGTACGTTTGTATTCAAGCAATCTGTTTGTTGAACTATCGATCTGAGGCAGTAATATTTTGGTCCCTCGCGTACGAGCACTGCCGTGGAAGAGGAATTTGCAAATAAATTTCCAGAATCCTTATTCATGCCTTGTTCATGTCTCCCTCCAAATATCGGTGAAGTTTCCCGCAATGTACTGCTAGGCTCCCTATCATTTAGAAGGCCAGTACGCACCGGAATATTCAATTGACCGTATGGAATAAATGGTTGAATAAAAGATCTTGTTTTTTCCTCATCTAAAAGAGAAAACATCTAAAAGAGAGAAAACAAATGAGAAAAGTGCTGTAATATATACTTTTTCACTCTAACATATATATATTTATATATCTTCTTTTAATAAAATGTTGTTCTTTAGCAACCATCCAGAAAACTTTGTGACTTACTTTGGGAAGTACCATAGTGGTACCATTCGTAGTTTGAGACTTTACTGGCTTTGCTCTGCTATTTGAATTAGTACAGAAACCTTCGGGCATAGGTGTTTTGTTGTCAGTACGTAATATATTCATTAATATATCAAAAGCCTCATCTTTTGTGAGCAGAGGAGACATACCAGGACCTCCTGCAAACTCTTGCGGAGTCAAACTCAAAAATCTTATCTTTGAGAGGGCATTTCCAATAACAGATTTTAAAGATTTTCCATTGGTTGGATCAAGAAATTTCCTAGAACATTCTGCCTTGGCCCATTGTTCCAATCCAGTAAATAATTCTATCTCCGAACTGATCTGCAAATCATCTTGGTCCAAGACCTTGAGAAGTGTTCCTAGCTCCACATCCTCCCAACTAGATTCCTTTAATATTTCGTCCGTCTTTGTGCGTATGATCTGCAAACACTTGTCCATCAACACAGGTTCTTCAAACAATTGAGCAAATTCGTATGCCCTACATGCTTTCTTCGGCGAGAGATCTGACCAGAGATACTTTGTGCATTCCTCTACTAAGCATGGCAGCATGTACTTCTTGGCACAATAACATAACTCACAAGCCAACTCGAAAGATCCTAACTCTACTTTATCTGTATATATATATTCCAACAAAGCCTTAAACGCTTCAGGCTGAACATCCTTTATCGGTATCGGATCATTCTTTTCTGCCATACCGCCAAAGAACATAGCCTCGAAAACTGGGCTAGACATTGCCAGAAACAATTTGTGGCCTTTGAGAGTCTGTTGTTGAGGTTCTTGCCCGACGATAAAGTTGCAATCGGACCATTGTCCAGTCTCCAGCAAGTACTGGCCACGCTCCGAAAGTTTCTGTTTGCTGGTCTGCCAGTCGCAAAGCAGGCTCATCTTTACGATACAGGGTGTTCACTTGTGCGTGCGTGTATACACGATTTTCAGCTGCAATGTGAATACAGAGTAATGAGAATGGACTATGACGAGTGAAGTAAACTCGCGAACATGTCCGTTATTCGCCAAGACGTATTTGTCACCCTGCCTTATCTTATCTGTCAGATGGACGTATAAAGATTTGTACACTTAGGGTATGTAATTGTCACGTCAATGCAACATGAAATATTTCTCAGTGGGTTTTAAATATCGATAACAATCTGGTTCTGTAACATGTCAATGTGTATTGCTCTACTTGACAACCATATAAGAATATATGACATTAGGTTGAGACGTGACGTTATGTATGTAACGTGCATAGATCTTTATACGATCGGACGACGACAAAGATGAGCCGTAGATGACGCACGTGAGAGACGCGCGTACATATATACTCACCTATTTTTGAACAACACACGTTATCGCTATAAATACGGCGTGGCAAGACGCACGCTGGCCAAAAAGAAATAGTCCACGTGAGAAGAGAGAGAGAGAGAGAGACAGACAGACAGAGAGAGGACAGCCGTCGTGTGGATGCGGATACGTCGTACGCGGGGAAAAATGAGCCACCTATCCTAGATGACTTGGAGAATACGTTCTCGATGACACTTTACACTTTCGCGCTCGCACACGAAGTGCAGCGAAATCGGGCAATCGAACGAATCTGTCGTCGTGGTTGTTGTTATCTATCTTCTTCCAGTTCCGATGCGCCAACTGTCATCCGAACGCTACTGAACGCTACGCCATCTTAGACTGACTGACGACCACTGACGACGACGCCCCCTTCCCTCCCCCTCTCTTTCTCTATCCTTGCTTCTTCCAAGGCTCAACCTTTCCTCCCTCCTCCTCTAACCGTCCCGTTTCAACGCTTTTCGGAGTGGTCGACGGTCGACGCTCGCTCTTCGCATCCGCGACGATTTTCCACGACACAACGTGCCTGTCGCTCTCCCCCCTTCCCTTCCTACCCTCTGTTCCTTCCTTCTATTACCGCTAACGCACGTTATCGCTATAAATACGGCGTGGCAAGACGCACGCTGGCCAAAAAGAAATAGTCCACGTGAGAAGAGAGAGAGAGAGAGACAGACAGACAGAGAGAGGACAGCCGTCGTGTGGATGCGGATACGTCGTACGCGGGGAAAAATGAGCCACCTATCCTAGATGACTTGGAGAATACGTTCTCGATGACACTTTACACTTTCGCGCTCGCACACGAAGTGCAGCGAAATCGGGCAATCGAACGAATCTGTCGTCGTGGTTGTTGTTATCTATCTTCTTCCAGTTCCGATGCGCCAACTGTCATCCGAACGCTACTGAACGCTACGCCATCTTAGACTGACTGACGACCACTGACGACGACGCCCCCTTCCCTCCCCCTCTCTTTCTCTATCCTTGCTTCTTCCAAGGCTCAACCTTTCCTCCCTCCTCCTCTAACCGTCCCGTTTCAACGCTTTTCGGAGTGGTCGACGGTCGACGCTCGCTCTTCGCATCCGCGACGATTTTTATCCACGACACAACGTGCCTGTCGCTCTTCCCCCTTCCCTTCCTACCCTCTGTTCCTTCCTTCTATTACCGCTAACGACACGCGCACGAGAGTCGCGCTAAGTCCCAAGATCCCAAAGTCTCCTCCGGGTGATTTCAGACCGAACACGTTCACCGCGACGATCGATAATCCCGCGGCGCGGGTCGAAAAGCCGAGGGATCGAAGCCGCGGAAGTGCTGTGCTTGTACAGTAGTGGTGCTGTGCTGTGTCTCTCCGTCGTCGCGGATCAACCGTGTACATGTACGCGCATCGTCGCGGCCAGCAAAATGCGAACGTCGTCGTGAGTAACGCCAAGAGATCGTCGATCGGAGTTTGTATCGCTCGCGCGAGAACGGCGCACATTGAACCGGAGTGCGCGGAAGAAAGAGACGGATAGAGTAAGCGAGAAGAGAGGGAGGAAAAGAGCAGAGAGAAAGAGGCGGATTCTCGCGGAGTCTTTCCGTGGCTTTCGACGACCGTTGTGAATCGCCACCGATGGTGCACGCACGGTTCGGCTGTGTACACCACGCGAGATAATGCGCCTTCCTCTTCCCGGGGCGCCCGTCCGGATGACATCGTCGCCAGCCAACAACGGGACGACGTAGGGTGACGTCGCGACGAGGTACGTGTACCCCGCCTCTGCGATTCATCCTCATCCATCTCTCATCCGTACCTTCTTCGTCGCCGGTGCGATAATCGCCGTCCGTGAATGTGCGAACCACGGATGTGTTCTCGTCACCTCGGACACGAGGGGCTGACTTCTCCCCTCCCCCTCCCTACCCCCGCCACCTCTGACATGATCGACAGGATACGCGAGTGCGCGCGCTTTATAAGCGTTTTTCGCGAACATCTTTCCCGTCGCCGCCAATTCCCGGGGGAACGACGATGCGAGAGAGGCGAGGCTTTCCGCGTGTCATTTGACGTTCTCTCACTGTACGTGTTCCATCGTAAACGCTACTACTGACGTAACCCTCACATTCGTTCGAAGCTCCTCTCCGTTTCCTCCATCGGAGTGTCCATACGAAAAAGCGCGCAACGGGGAGGATCCTCGTGTGTCGTTGTAGTTTGCCGATGTTATTGCGAGGAAAAGGCGTCAGATAACAATACCGTTGTCGGGATCGCTCTTTGTTACACGCGCACGAATCGTTGTCACCTTGCAAATTACGCGGCTGAGTCATTGTTCCGTTAAACACGGTACCGCGACGTGTTGCCCGTATTTTCCTCGCATCGAAATGTTCTTGTCGCTTCTCTCATTTCTGTTTATCAGCAAATGCGAATTTGATTCTGAAATTATGTTTTTATAGATATTTATGTAACACAAGCTACATTGGTGAAATGCTAATCAGCAGAATTTCAAATTGTTTGTATTGTCACTGTAGTGCTGTCATAACGTTGTTGCTTTCATGTTCTATTATATAAGAACTAGAAATACTGCCAAGTGTTACAAGTACATGTGTTACCTGTGTTTATTTCTCATATATTTTTAATATATTTTTATGTCTAGCATATAAAGTACAGCGACTAGAATTCTATATATCGTTAATATAATTACACAGTTTTTTATTATGAGAAAGACTTGTTTACTATATTTGTTTACATTTATTTACATTTGTTTATGGATTTATTTGTTTAGAAGATATGGAGGGTCCATTGAGCATCACTGTTACACATTGTTCAAATTGATGCTACATTTAGCCTTGAATTTGGACAATTTTTAATGCGATAGAAGCAGTACATTGTTGAGGCACAGTAATCCAGACTCCTATCAAAGGAGAGATGGATACCGTGTGCGATGAGGATAGGCGGAGACGCCTACGGGCTTTGGAGGAGAAGATTAAGGATCCGAGAAGTGTCACAAATATCGATTGCTTATTGGATACAGTCCAGGCCTTGGTATTAGATTGCGATCATGCGAGCGTGAAACGTATGAAAAATATAGAAGCTTATATGAATAGATGTAAGTATTGTTTTATAATGCTTAATAGAAATGTAATATTTATTAATCTTTTTTAATTTCACAAGCGAATAGGTGTGCTATATATGAGGAGAATGAGAATATTTATTTGTGTTTTTACAGATGACTCCGTAGCACAAGAGATTTATAAAATGCGAATGCGTACGGATGATTTTACTTTGATAAAAGTAATCGGCCGTGGCGCATTTGGAGAGGTGCAGTTGGTTAGACATAGATCTACGCAAAAGGTTTATGCTATGAAATTACTTAGTAAATTTGAAATGGTGAGAATATCTTTGTTCATTTTTGTGCGTGTCGTAAAAAGTTTGTCTATATTTTTCCTTATTCGAGATTTCATGTTATTTTTTTAGATTAAGAGATCGGATTCCGCATTTTTTTGGGAAGAGAGAGACATAATGGCTCACGCAAATTCTCCGTGGATAGTCCAGCTCCACTTTGCATTCCAAGATCAAAAGTATCTCTATATGGTTATGGATTATATGCCAGGAGGAGATTTAGTGAATCTGATGTCCAATTACGAAGTGCCAGAGAAATGGGCAAAATTTTACTGTGCCGAAGTGGTGCTTGCATTAGACGCGATACACCTTATGGGTTTCGTTCACAGAGACGTGAAACCAGACAATATGTTGCTCGACAAGCATGGTCATCTAAAACTTGCCGACTTTGGCACATGTATGAGGATGGATGCTGTGAGTTTAACCTCTTTTATTTTTGATTTTAAATTAACTAGGTTTACATTTAAACACTATTAATAGAAAACATTTTGTAAAGATATTCTAATTATGTATATTAAGACAAATTTTTGAACCATAACTTATTTTAAAGAAATAAAATTATCTTATATTTAAAATGTGACAAGGTAAACTTATAATATTGCGAGAGTATAAGCTCTTTCTCTCTCTCTCTCTCTCTCTCTCTCTCTCTCTCTCTCTCTCTCAGATTAAAGCTTCTTAATTTTAATGTTCAAATGTTTGCTTTGCAGGACGGTTTAGTACGGTCCGATACAGCGGTTGGTACACCCGATTACATATCCCCGGAAGTTCTACAATCGCAAGGCGGGGAAGGAGTATACGGTCGCGAATGCGACTGGTGGTCCGTAGGTGTTTTTCTGTACGAGATGTTGTTCGGTGATACACCGTTTTTCGCCGACTCCTTAGTGGGGACATATTCAAAAATCATGGATCACAGGAACTCGTTATACTTTCCTCAAAATGTCGAGATTTCTCATTCGGCGAAGAACTTAATATGCGGCTTCCTCACTGATAGAACGAAACGTCTGGGTCGTAACGGTGTCGATGAAATTAAAAGCCATCCATTCTTCAAGAACGATCAGTGGACTTTCGATAATCTAAGGGAATGTGTGCCACCGGTAGTGCCCGAACTTTCAGGGGATGACGATACTAGCAATTTCGATGACGTCGACAAAGAGGACGGACCGGAGGAGAGTTTCCCAGTACCTAAAGCTTTTTCCGGAAATCATCTGCCTTTCATTGGATTCACTTACTCGGGAGATTACCAGCTAATGTTCTCTTATGGCAAGGAGTCCGTGGATGGATTGGAGAATCATGTTAATAATGGTACCACTGACGATGTGAAGATCTCGCAGCTGGAAAACTTGCTAGATCGTGAGAGACGACAAGTAGAGATGATGGAGTCGAGACAGAAAGCGTTGAACATGCAGTTGGAAGCAATGACATGTCGAGAAGCTGAGCTGCGTGAAGAAGTAGGCAGAGCGGACAAAGAATTGACGCTGCTCAGGCACAATTACAAGGAGGCGCAACGTAGAGTGGAGCACGAGACGGAGACTCGTCGGAAGGCAGAATCATTGCTGGTGGAAGTGAAGAAGAAGTTTGACGAGGAGCAAACAAGGCGGGCGCGAGATGTCAGCAATTCGCAGCAAACATCCGAGCGAGTAACGACATTGGAAAAGCAGATCAAAGAGATGCAGTGCAAACTAGAGAGAGAAACAGAAACGGTGACGAGATTGCGCAAGCAGGCGACGGAAATCACTGTGGCGCGTCAAGCCGCCGAGCAAATGGCGAGCGAACTCCAAGTTGCCAGGGCTCAGCTGCAAGCACAGCGTGATAATTTACAACAAGAGGTTGCCACGCTCCAGGTACAATCCAATTTTTTTTTCTAAATGAAAAAAAATCTTATGTTTTTTGCAAGATGCGTGTAAATTTTTGAAAAATTATAAAAATGTTTTTTTCTCCAAAAATCTATAAAATAATATTCAAAATTTAAAATAAAAAATTGGTTTAAAAATAATTTATCTTTCATACATGAAATGTTCTTCCGTTTTTCTACAGGGCCAACTTTCCAAGGAACGAAGTTCGAGATCGCAAGCATCATTGTTGACGGCCGAACTAGAGACACGTCTTTCTGCCTTACATCTCGAGTTAGAACGTAGTCGTGAGAAGGAGGAGAAGGCGACTCTGGATAATAGACAACTAAACGAAAGAATTTCCGCGTTAGAAAAAGAAGCTGCTAGTTTAACTCTGGAATTAAAAGCTGCGCAAGCGAGGTACAATCAAGAAGTTGTGGCGCATCAAGAGACGGAGCGTTCGCGCATTCTCTCCAAAGAGGAAGCCAATTTGGAAGTTGTCAAAGGTACTTGTTTCAAATTTTACATGAAGATAGAGACATCATATTTCTGATAAAGCATATTTTATTTTGCCTATGCAACGCAGGGCAAAAGAACGGAATTTTCAAAGGTAATATATGTGATCGACGAATTCACACTTTCTTTTTTTTCTGTTCTTGAAATATATGCTAGAATATATTCTGAAATATCTAAATTATTTACTTTTATATTTATAAACTGCATTTCTGCTATTTTGTGCTAATCTCTTATGTGTTTTCTCATTATTGCTGCATATTTGTATGTAATGGCATATCTATTTGTGTACGTACATATTCTAATCTCTATATTTATAAATTTAAAGAAATGCATTTCATATTGTTACTTATGTTACGCATATTGGTTTACTACAAATAGGTCTACAAGCGAAATTAAACGAGGAGAAAAGCGGAAGACAACGCGCGGAATTACTTGCGCAGGAAAAGGAACGTCAGACATCAATGCTCTCTGTCGATTATAGACAGATACAACAACGATTGCAAAAGTTAGAAGGTGAACACAGACAAGAAGTGGAAAAAGTCAAAGTGCTGCAGGGCCAAGTTGAGCAGGAACAACAGAAAAGGAACGTCCTTCAGACCGATTTAGGTCAGCAAACGTCCGAAGCGGGAAGACTTCGCGCTCGCGAGCAACAATTGGTTGGAGAGGTTGCTCAATTGAGGGAAGCTAAGCGGCAAATAGAAGAGGAGTTACATCACTTAAAAACGCAAAGGAACGTTGATCAGTTACAGACGAAAGAATTGCAAGAGCAATTAGAAGCCGAAGCTTATTTCTCGGTACGTAATAACAAAAGTTTAATCACGTATATGATCTCAAATCTGTAATTATCGAATAATGAACAAAAACAATACAAATAAGAAATATTGGATATAAGAATAAATATGAAACTTATTATAACAAAATTATCGTGAGTTTAGATTTTCAGGGAGAATTATAACTTTTGTGTTTTTCAGACTCTTTACAAAACACAGACGCAAGAATTACGTGAAGAGCTGGACGAAAAAATGAGACTGCAGCAAGAATTGGAGGAAGAACGTAGCTCTCTGGTTCATCAGTTACAACTGTCTTTGGCGCGCGGTGATAGTGAGGCGCTGGCCAGATCCATAGCCGAGGAGACCGTAGCAGACTTAGAAAAGGAAAGAACCATGAAGGAGCTGGAATACAAAGACGGAGTAGCCAAGCATCATCAAGAGCTAAATTCAAAGGAACAAATTATAAACAGACTTAAGGAGAACGAAAGCGAATTCAAGAAATCGGTCGATCAAGCTCTGAAGGAAAAGGAGGACTTTGGCAAACGGTTGAAAGAAGTGCAAGAGCAGCTTGGCAAAGCACAGTTCAATGTGGAAGAAATTGAAAAGCTAAGCAGCAAGCTAAAAACTGAACAACTGTTGAAGCAGCAGGCGGTCAACAAGCTGGCCGAGATCATGAACCGGAAGGATCTTTCGTCGAGCGGGAAGAATAAAAACAAAGCATCTGCTGCAGATCTCAGGAAGAAGGAGAAGGATTGCAGGCGCCTGCAACAAGAACTCACTCAAGAGAGAGAAAAGTACGGACAATTGGCAGCTAAATGGCAGAAAGATTTGCAAGATATGCAAGTAAGCGAGATATATCTTTACTTGCATTTTGTATATTATATAGAATTGCATAAAAAAAATTTTTTTTTTCTCAGGCGCAACTTGTGGAGGAAAATCAGGCAAAGCTAAAGCTGCAAATGGAACTGGATTCGAAGGACTCAGAAATAGAAACGCTGCAAATGAAAATTGCGTCGCTCAATTCGGAAACTGCAAGCGTCTCGTCCATCGAGAACGACGACGCTGAGGATTCGGTTTTGTCTGAGCATGGTACGATGAGACTGGAGGGTTGGTTAAATGTGCCAAACAAGCAGAATATTAAGCGGCACGGCTGGAAGAAGCAATACGTTGTAGTCTCCTCCAAGAAGATAATTTTCTATAATAGCGAAAACGATAAAATGAACGCCGATCCGGTTCTGATATTAGACTTGAATAAAGTCTTCCACGTTAGATCTGTTACTCAGGGTGATGTTATCCGAGCCAATGCCAAAGATATACCCAGAATATTTCAGGTATCTACTTTATTAATCTCGATTCTTTGAATTGCCATACTTGCGTCAGTATTGAACATTAATCAATCTCGTTTGCAGTTACTCTATGCCGGTGAAGGTGAAGCGAGGCGGCCCGGCGACGAAGGAAATACACTGCCTGGAGTGGATTTACCGCAGCTCACAGATAAACCCGGCACTCAGTCGCTGAAGGGTCATGAGTTTGTGTCAATATCTTATCACATGCCGACGACCTGCGAGGTCTGTTCGAAACAGCTCTGGCATATGTTTCGACCTTCGCCGGCTCTCGAATGCCGAAGTATGTATTGTATCTATTATTATAATCGTTTACATATGGATTTAACTTCTACATATGTCGTTCTCTTATCCTTTTTTTATATAAAACAAAATTCGCTATTATACGCAGGGTGTCGCATTAAGGTTCATAAGGAACACTTGGATAAGAAGGAGGATGCCATAGCCCCATGCAAACTGCACTATGATCCGAATAGCGCTCGTGAGTTGTTGCTGCTTGCGGCGAATCCTGAGGACCAGAAGTATTGGGTCTCGCGGCTGTCCAGACGCGTTCAGAAATGCGGCTACAAAGCGAACTCACACGTAGACGGCACGGGGCAGCGCGTTTCGCCAAGGTAGCGTAGCCGATGCTGCTGCTCGAAGTGAGCGGGGACTAAGTAGCTCTCTTATTTTGTGACATCGCATGATGTGGGTGTAGAGAGGTTAGACTTGTTTGATTTTTTTTTTTCCTTTTCCTTTTGTCATCATTTCTACACCAGTCTTGTATATAATTGTATATATTGGCACAATGCATGACATTGATTGTTGTGAATGATTATTGAAACTAATTGAACAATTAAATAAAATCAGAAAAGCAAATACTAAAAGACAATGTGTATCGATTTAAAAATAGCATGTCTCATGTAGATATTATACTGCACAACGAAATTTTCGGCGCTTTCTACAGAAACAGGTTAGCTTGTGCAATTTTCTCCACTCGTACTATCATATAATATATACATATTATTAAATTACCATGCTTGGAGAGCGTTTTATAGCTTTGACTATGCAATGTTTTTTTATTTGTGTTTTTGAGATCGAATGATATATAAATGACAGATTTATATGACATTTTATATTTTTTTTCCAGGGAATCCACGAGGTCGACTCTGAAGCCATACTTATTGGTGCAGCAACGATCCGCGACATTGCCAGCAAACGCCAGTATGGGCAAGTGATCTTGGAAAATGTTAGTATTGGCGATTAAGAATTCCACTCACGATCTGCTACCGCATTTTACGCGTTAATGGTAGTGATGTCAATGAGAATCGTGGTAAAAAGAACTTTTACAACCTCGTGATTTCCCCTGCGCACCTGGCAACTGAAGTAGACTGTCAATAATTTCCTAGATCAATGTGAAAATAATTGAAATAGTGATTACGATCGTAATGTGACTTTTGCAGCTAAGGGTAAGTGAAATTCAAGTTTGAGTATCGCTGGAGAAAACAGGGTTACTATATATGTACCGGGTGATAAACGGATACGATGATAAGGATGGAGAAAGATAGGATGCCGTGTCCAGGGTTGCGCGCCATTATCAAGTTCCCGGGACAATAATTGAATTAATTGAAACGCGCCGTGTTCCTCATATTTGCTGGATTGTTTTATCATGAGCGACATGTAATAATCTTTTCGGTGTTCGTGATATTCGCGGCAGATTGTAAAACGTTCTTTAGAAGAATGGTCGAATTTCTGCAGTGATTTTTCTGGATTAGAACTCTCTTATATTGGACTTTGTATACGCACATTTCTTACTGCCTTTGATAACGATTATCGATAAATTGTGATGGAGACTTTTAGCTTAAGGCGTTTTTTCGATGCTTTAAACCGATTTCGGAAGCTTGGAAAAAGAGTATATATATAGTATTTTGGAATTATTTTATATATACACAGAATGTTCTTTGAGGATGTATGTAGGTATGCGCGGGGATCTTTTGCTTTTAACATGAGTATTAGCGAGGATTTATTTAACATTTGATAGTTGAGATGTGTTTTTGGACCGAGTTTAATTTCAAGAAGGTGTAAATAACTGAATACGTGTTCGAAGATCAATGTTTTTATCGAAATTGCGGCAAGTGAGTTGGCTCATGTCGGCGGACATCGCGAGGAAGAAGTAATATTTGCGAAATTGACCAGAATGTGTGTGGCGTCTGTAAGAACTATATGAGTACACAATAATGAGTGCCAGCTTGTATAGTAGAGATAATGATTACGGTTGTACTTTAAAAGTTTTTATTACAATACACGAACTAATGACGTCCGCTATATCCCAACAGAGACAGAGAGACAGCTAACGAGAGGACAAACTAACAAAAATATATCATGCATAATTCAGAAGCTCAACAGCTTCGTCATGGTGCCATACGGCTTAGCCATTTTTGGCATCGAAAGAAGCGATAGGAAGAAACAAAAAAAACGAGAAAGATATTAGAAATCGTATTAGATATTATTAATGCATCATCGCCGTCTGTGTTCTTTCCAAAGTACGTTTGTGAGACATTGCGTTGTGTCGAGACTCGTCGGAACGAAGAAAGCCGCTTCCATCGATGTTAGTCAGCTAACTGTGGTTAATATTCTTCTTTCCCATGCGAACTCTCTAAAGTTATAGACACTAATTGCAATTAAACGAGTTGAGCGAAATTGTTCATTATGATTTCCTGTCTCTTTTCTAAAGAGATAAAATCTAAAAAAAGTTTGTCTCGGAAATCTAGAAAGATTTACATTTTTTTAAATGAAAAAGATAAAGAATTAATAAAGCATCAGTTAAGTTACGAATGATAGCTAAATTTAGAAAGGAGTAGGGAATCGATAATCAGAACCAAGTCAAGCAATAGAGCAAACAAAAGCAATAGAAAAACCAAGATTATTTATAGCAAGTTTGTCATACGCACGCCGAACTTTAGTTAATTAAATTCTCTTTTTTATTTGGATTATAGCTAACTTTCTAAATAGGGGAAGGAGAATTTCTAACCGGAATTAGTTAACTAAAGTTGTCGGTGTAACTGGTTCTAAGAACTCAGCGAGACGTCCATCAAAAATGGTGCTCTTCCCACTTTTTCCTCCCTGTCCTATCCATCCTTTTGGTTTGATAAAATATTGAGAGCGAGCGAAAAACTGTCGATGCTTCTCATAATTATAAATTGTAAAAGTACGAAAGAGAGAAAGAGATGAATTTGAAACAGAAAAAAAAACGTCATCCAATATACTGCCCCGTGCCTTCTTCACTATTTTGGTTCTCCATGAGAGCGAAACTTGGAGAAAATTGGCAATGAGAAAGAAAGAGGAAGAATGAAAGAATGAATGAATGAATGGGTGAGTGAGTAAGAATGATAGAGTGCGAGAATGACGGAGGGCGAGATAGATAAAGAAAGAAAAAGAAAGGAAAAGAGGAAGAACTTGTTACAGCATATTTTATTATTGTTTAGTTATTTACAATCTGTATATTATTAATTAATATTACGATTAAAAGTATTTTGTAGATAATATGCGGCTCTCTTTGATGATGCACTTATGACCACCGATTGCGCGATTTCGAGCATTCGCGATAATCGCGTATTACGGGCGATCTTTTTTCGTGGCGTTTGTTTCTCTTTTATTTATATATTGCTACAATCGATGGCTTAAAAGCTGCCCTCGTTCTCGATTAATTGTGGGCGAATGGAGCACGTATCGTAGAATTAATCAGAGATTCCCTATATGACTGCATGACAAATTTATGATGCAACATTATTTGAGAGTAGGTCTGAATTGCCTTAAATACGTTAGTTAAAATACGGTAAACTCGTTATGTCGTCTTCCCCATTGATGAAACTGTCCCACTTTAAATAATCGAAAAGTCCTTAAAAAGGTATTGATAAGTGAATATACTCTCAATCTACTTGTTTGCGAAAAAACAATGTGCCAAAAAGAATTCATTTTTCTCATAACACACGCAAGGATTAGAGATTTATGTAGGATTGATGATAAGTGGTATACGTTAAAATGCATGAAATAGGAGTGCTATTCTGTATATGCTACGAAGATTGTCGGTGTCGTTATGTATTTTCGCGCAGCTTTTCTACGGTATATTATACCTGCGCAGATATCGATAATTGTCGGTAGCATGTACATAATAGCGCTCCAGTTCTCTTAAGTAATTTTTTTAAATTCATCTAGAAATCAAGCAGAGAAAGAGAGAGAGATTAAAAAATTGAAATTATTTTCAAATTGCTACAATTTTTACATATACGTTTTAACGCACGAGTATTCTCATTCTATTATTTAAAATAGATCTATTCTGTATCATAAATAATTTTTTTATTGTTACGTATTAGAGGGATAAGAACCGGTGATCTAAGAAACGAAGTTAACTATAGCTTTTAGATTCGTTAAAATTTATTTCGACTACATTTGAAAAATCCTGCGTGTGTGGATGAGATCGTATGAGATCGATATGCAAAAATAACACGTGATGCAAGAACCGAATAATCCATATGAAGATGAATCATTTTTGATAGCGAATTCGAAAGCTCTGTTTTCGAATAATAGCGTAAAAACGAGTAAACTCTCCGTGAACGGTGCGTTCGATCAAATATTTCTATATTCGATTAAGTTTTCATAATTGCTCTAGATATGAACTAATCGGTTTTTTTTTTTCTTTTCATACTAGATCATTTATTTGGATATGTAACGCGTTTTTCATTCTCGACGGTCATTGCACTTTACGTCTCCACCGGAGGTTTACCTACCTACCTACCTACCTATATCTACTTCCCACTTTCCCTTACAGACGCGTTGCGTTATTCAAGAAAGTACATTGACTTTCTTTGTCGCTCGTGATAGATAAAAACTGGTTTACCGTCTCACTAATATCTTGTATATCCGAGTCAGATGGAACGACGAATTTATACGTGAAGAATTTATGAAATCAATAACTGATAGTTTCTATTAGCGGATCTAGAGATCTACTGAAGCAAGAATATACACATCCGAATAATTGTGGAATTATCGGAATCTAGGAATGGATTCAAAGTTGTTGTTCCATATGCAATATTAAATTGATACGATTTTACAAAATATTAACATCACATCAACGCACGCATGAACGACTTATAATGGACGACCGGAACGAAGCGCTCTTTAAACCTTATATGGAATCTCGATACTCTGCAATAATATGATATAAATCTTCGTTATATGTACAACAGAGAAAGGATCCGCTTTCGCTAATGATACGCTATTATTTATAAAGGCGAATAATCGAATACACTCGTAGACACATGCATGTCGCGGGACATATTGTGAGCTAAGGGGCCGAGCGAATACAGACGAGCAGGAGATAGAAACGGAGAATCTCTTGGATACAAACGAAGGATCGTTGCTCTGTTCGCTTACGCGCGATACGCACATACGCAAATCTCCACTTCCACGTGGTTAATGACGAAGCTGTAAAAATTCTTGGAAATTCACAGGAAAGAGATATGTGCTACTTTCCTTTTATCATGAGAACGATTCCACTGTTATCAAAGTTGATCGTTACAACGTCTTTCAGAGTTCTCGAGCATATGCACCACGATCTCTAACGCAATTATTCTTCTAATCTTGAGAATCTTTTCTTCAAAGAAGGGTTTCCTTTAATATCCACTTTTTGAAAAAAAATTTTTTTTTTTTATTTTCTCGAAGAAGCTTTCACACATTTCCTTTTTCAATGGAGATTCTTTTTTCTCATCTGCCGCGAAGAAAGTTTCAGTTTGTATTCTTCCTTTCATCTTCGGTTCTTTTGTCTCTTTTTTTTAAAGAAGATTTTTCTCATTTCTTCTTCTTTTTCTCTTTTTGTTTCTTCGCGTCTCTAAAGTTGTTCGTGGTGTTTCGCTCCGTTCGGAGTTTCATTTCCGACGAGACTGCGTAGTCTCGTAGCGAAAGATTATTTTCTTACAAGGGCAACCAGACCGCGATTCAAATGCGTTAACTTTGGTTTCATGAACAATTTCGTTGGAGTTGAAGAGGACTGCTGATGATTTCGATTTGCCGTCTGCTGCATACTTTGCTGCTTCTTCTTCAATGATTCTTGCTTGGCACCTCTGTTGTTTTTTTGTTTTTTGCACAAACGAATTTATTATTTTAATATCTTGTTTTTTAGTTGTCATAATTTTTATATTATCTCAATAATTTTTAATTAAAATTTCGTTAATTAAAAAAAGGTACTTAAAAATAACATTTTTCACTAATTTATTTGCAGATACTTTTTGTTAAATATGTAAACAATTTCGGTAAGAAAACTTAAATCTCAAATAAATTGGTGAACTCAATATACTGTTTTTGTAATTGAATGTAATAAGTTCTTGCATTATAAATATTTTAAAAGCACTCACAAGTATCGAGTGAGATCCTCCACGTCAACGAGCATCGAATCTTGTTCCATGTGCAAATCGTCTCTCCTCAAAAGACCTTCAACGAGCGCTTCATTCAAGGCAGCAATTCTTGCGTGTAAATCATTCGCCACTACTTGCAGTTGCGCGACATTTAATTCCGTGAGAAGAACTCGGGACAACCTGCGTCTGTCTTCTCCCAATTGAACACCGACCTGGAAAAGATGCAAGATTCAAGAGTTAATTAAATGTGAACGACAAAGCTAGTAATTAAAAAGTAAGCAGATGGAGTAATTGAATCTCTCGAATATATGATTTTTTCTCTCTTCGGAATTTTTATAAATGAAATTCTACTTTATTTAGACGATTAATAATTAATAACTTAGAGCTCTTTACTAACTTTTTCCAAACTGCATCGCACCATCTCGGTGATGGGGCTCTGCTTCAGCCTCTGCCTTTCCACTTCCATTTGCATGTGTGCCATCTCCTTTGCCTGTGCCAGAGCCATTCGCGCTTCGGTCTGTAGTCTAGCTTGCCGCGCGAAAAAGTCCGCCTCGTCGACCGGCGGCGTGGAATTCGCGCCCGCGTCGAGTCTCAGAGAAGGAAGACTCAACACCTGCGGCCTCATCGGCGCATATTGCTTCCCGCCGAGCTGCTTCGAACCGAGAGACGTGGGTGTGGATCCGGGAGATGCGTCGTTTTCCGAGCCCGGGGACTCTGTGTCCGACGATGTCTCGTTCATGAAGCAGATCTGGAGGTTCATTCCTGCACAAAATAAATGTACTCTCATGATTCATCGTTTAGTATTTTAATTGGACGGAAATGTGATGAAAAATAATTGAATTATTTACCGATTGTTTTTGATTCAACGATTATTATATCAGTATTTTAATAAGAAATATAAAGTATATAAGCTATGTGTGCGAATAGAAATGAACATGACAAAAATAACATTTTCGCGTATACTATTTATTAATAGTTCGTGCAATAGACTATTACTATTACGAAGTTAAAAGTTAATTATTTACATTCGCATATTCGTGCATTCATTCGTTTAATTATTATTTAATACCATATCTCGTAAGAGAAAAAATAAAATTCAGATCTATACGAACCACTCTGGAGACGCGATTGAAGACTTGGCTTTCGTCCACGTTCGGCGCGCAAATCTTCGGCGTCAGGTCCCATCGCGAGTCTCCTTCTGATTTCCTCACGATCGTTTCGTCGCTGCAAACACAAAAAAGGATGGATAGTATATTAATCTTACATCTCTCTTGTGCATATATGTAGATGAGATCATAAATCATGATAATTGCTAAATACTTTACGTGAATATATATAATATTTTATGCTGACTAATACACGCGTATAAAGAGTTAAAAAATTCTTGAAAAAAAAAAATATGAAAGAGATCTATGCATAATATTCAAACACAAAGAATGACCTTGTATCCAGATATAAGACGCGCAACGAATCTAAAGTTGGCGAACATTTAGCAGCGAACATAAAGTATTTAAAGATTCAGAAGAGAAAGATTATATGAATACGTTGTTATGAATAAATAATAGAATTAATATTTCTCGATATTATATTACGCGATTACATATCGTTTCTGTTCTCGACAAATTTTCACGAATCAATTCGCACCTGCAGATTCCCATCAGATTCGCCACGTACAACCCTGTCAAACCGTGCAATCAGATCTTCTCTTTCGCTCTCCTTCGTTTCTTCCGATTGTTCGACTGCTACAATCGATTCTGGAGGTTTATCCGTTTCCGCGATAATTTTTTTATCATCATCCTGACGCCACACACACACACACAAATTAACACTTTTCACTTTTATAATGTAATATATACGATGAGGCAATAACGACATTATTTTGCCCTCTTGCGAAGGGCGACAGACTTTCACGGATTTGTAAAGGAAATGCATATTTATCGAACACATGTTATGATAGTTATAGAGACAATATCTTTTCAGAATCGCGTAAAACGCTAACAAAAATAATTTGTAATATCAATGTTAGAGAGAGAATTATTTGTGAGAACAATCTAAATTATATATATTTTAATTAATTCAATCTACTATATAAATTATATATCTACGTCTTATATAAAGATGCAATTTTGATTATAGATATTTCGCAGCTCAATGTACAGAGTATACTAAAGATGTCCACACACACACACACACAGACAGCATCCTCATGCTTGAGTTTAATTACAGATTGTTTGACAAATAGAGCAAGGCAATTTGCGATTACGGCAGGGGAACTTGCTTCTACGCTAAAAATCTGTTTGTTCATTAACGCCACGATTTCCGTGACCCACTTTCACGCCTGCGTCGGTCCGGAACCGTACCGAATCGTATAGTTCGTCGACCTTCCTGTCGGAACGACAATATTAGTAGGTGATTATCTGAATCGGTCGAATTATTAAATCTGGCGCATCCAAGCTTGACACCACACTAATAGTAATAATGCAACTGTTTATTCTCCGCACGTGTATCGGTCGCGTGCAAACAAAACATGCATGAGAAGACGCGGTTGAGAATAGTGACGTTTTCTTACATTTGCAATTTTGACATATTTTTTATCCCATCTGTTTTTGATTTCTATCACATCCGTTTGAATATAATTGAAAATGTTACATTTTTTAAACATCGTTGTTTCCACACTTGTTCTGACTCATAGAACAGTTTGTATCAACATGTCTTGCGTTGGAATGTATATGACGACATTTCCGCTTTTTAGAGTATCGAAATTAAGCATGCTGCAATAATCATTCGCTGCTATACAACGATAGTATGAAAAAAAAAAAAAAAAAACTGTAGTAACTGCTGTCAATAAAATATAATGGTTAAATAAGATCAGAATACGATGGGAGAATATTTCAATAGCAAAATATTATTGCTCTGGATCATTTTTTGAATCTTGAGACAATTGAATTTATAAATTATTTCGCAACTGCTCATGTGTGTGACCTCATTGTTGGAATATATTAAATAAAGTTTTAGCGTGTCTCCTCGACTATCATAACATTTTTCCGAAAAATTATCAGCGAAATCATTTTTGCTCTTTGAATCAATATTATCGTGTCATTCAACAAAATGCAATGTATCTTTGGTTTTGCACTATTTTTTATTGTTTTATTCATTAGATAAAAAATAAATTCAATAAAAAATAAAGAATGATATTATATTAGTCGAAATGAAATGACGATGTAACTTAGATGTTTTCTCCTGTATCGCTTGAAGAATATTAACCTAAATAAGGTTCGGGAAAAAAGTCGAAATGCCAAGCTAAGAATAGCTTCGTGGATTTCGTGCACTTGTATCTCTTTGTGTCTAAGTTACATCGGATTTTTGCGCGTCGCGAATCGATACACTGTCGCCCTTCGTCCTTCGCGATGCGCGCTTCCCTTACAAAATCGAGATCGTTGTCGTAAGTGAACGTGTAGAGATCCGCGACGAATCTTGAGTCCTTCTTGTAGTGCTTGCGCGACTTGTTGCTACTGCCCATGATCGCGCACCACCTTGTTGTTTTTATCGAAATTTTTTAAGAATCCGTCGAATAAAATTCTTTCCCTCAAGCAATCTTATCTACAGAGTTCACAGACTCGTCTAGATTTCCTCATCCAATTTCTTATACTATTTCGTTCCTTGCACTTCATGAAATCGCTTTCTCGCTATCGCGCATAGACCCGAGTGATCTAGAAAGGAAGTCGTCGGACTTGGTCGAGATCAAGGTTGTTGAGGTGCAGCTAATCCCGAAGACAAGTCACGAGACGATTTGTTTGCGCGCGCGCGCGGGACGAAGACGGTACAAGACTGCAAAGCGAGTCGAGCGAAATCCTTCGTTAAGGTTTGCTGGCCGCGAAGGAGGTGCTCAATGGTGATGGCGATGATGGTGGTAGTGGTGGCGGTCGTGGAGGTGGCCCTGTCTACCGAGGCCTAGCACCTAGGAAGGCTTCTCACAGAGACCCTCGGTGAAAGTGCTGGACAAGAATGTGTTGGCTGCTCGTATGTGTTGGCTCGGCCGCGTTACCGAGTTCGCGCTCGTGCAATTCGCTTCATCTCGCGGAAAATGGGTGGAGAATCGCATCCGATGCTGCGCTCGATTGATAGTTTACAATATCTCTTGGAATAAATGATCTGATAGCGAAATACGTTCTTGTAGTCTCGTGTTCGGTGAATCTCATTCGAAAGTAAAATTTCCAGACGCAAGGAAGTTGGTATATGATATATATATATCATCTCGTTATCTCCGTTTTTGCATCGTATTTCGATTTGTGTAGCATTGTATTGCATTGTATACCGTTGTCATTCATAGTATTAAAGTTAGTACGCTCGGTAACTCGATAACTTTGCAATCTGATAACTTGACAAAAGTGAACGCTACGATACGAAACTAAAAGCGCACTTTTTTGAAAAGTTATACTTGGAAATACAAAAGAGTGAGGCTATACTTTGCAGCAAAAATATGCGAAACGTAAAGTCTCACCGGTCGAACCTTCTTCTTTTGCATAGAAAAATATTAAGGATTAAAGACACGACAAAAAGACACTGTTCATGCGAGGATCTAACTTAAATATTGATTTGCGAGAAAGTAGCGCGTAAATCAATTTCTAAATATTTTACGAAAACATTTTTATCTCGTTCCAATCTGCTGTGTATTCTCATACATATTCTCCTTCTCACAGAAACAGCGTAGATAATTGTGTATTTCGCTAAAGATAATTAGAGACATACAAAATAGAAAGTTATACATTCAATTGGCACAATTCTATTATGTCGTATTGTGTGCTGGAAAGTCTAAAGAGTGATCTGACGCACGCAGAGACGCTTCAAATTTAATGCGCTACGCAAGCTGCAACGTCGACTGCGTCGCGTGGTTGCAACAAAAGATCGTTAAATCATCTTCGGGGTCGTGCGTAAAGCGTTTCGGTTGACCGATCATGCGTTACTTCTGACCTACGCGCGATTCAGCGTTCGGTGCACGATCCTCTCAATTTAAACGAGCGAAGATCGAAAGTCGTTGTATATCGGAAAAATAATGTGACGTGTGGACAAAGCGCATATTTTTCTCGCAATGAATATTGAAAAAGTAATATATCTGCATGCGGGCAGAGCTTGGTTATTTATACTTCATCGCTCCATGTACTTCGTCACTTGAAATCATTGAACGTGCGTGTCAGGGTTTATCAATCGCGCGATATAAACCATTACGCCTGTCGATATTAATAATCAGAATCTCTTCTTTATTTTTAATCATTCTTGATACTTGGCAAGTTTTTTTTTTCATAGTTTCGATAAATTACAAAAATTATTGTAAGTAGAAAGATGAGTTTTCGTAGATTGAGCTAGGAGAGCAATTTTGTTAAAACTAAAATCGTTAGAATATTTAAAACTCGAGATGATTCTTTGTATATCTTGTTACACGTATGTTCTCGTATCAGAGACCTACATACGCATCCGCCCACAATACATACATAGATGCCTCCGCAAAATGCATTCAATTTCGCAGACGCGAAACTTTCGACATGCAGAATTGGCGCTTTATCCGCTGTTTGCCAAACATTCAAGAGTCAGCGGTAACTAAGGTAGGATATCGGAATACGTCAAGTAGAATACATGTGAATGAACCGAAGACTTTCATTGACCCGAGAAATTGAATTAATAAGCATTAATTTAAGCACTTATTTCTGTATAAAAAAAAAAAAAACAGAAGGAGAGAGGAAATATTGAAAATCGATAAAATCGCATATGGAATTATGTATGAGGAAAGGTGAATTAATGGATAAAAATATACACAGAGTCGCGCGCGATTAAGATCACGTCTCAAGAGATTAAGAGATTTAATTCCTAACAATCTTTATGAATGATAATTATTATTCGCGTAAAAAAAAGCGGGCAGAGCTTGGTTATTTATACTTCATCGCTCCATGTACTTCGTCACTTGAAATCATCGAACGTGCGTGTCAGGGTTTATCAATCGCGCGATATAAACCATTACGCCTGTCGATATTAATAATCAGAATCTCTTCTTTATTTTTAATCATTCTTGATACTTGGCAAGTTTTTTTTTTCATAGTTTCGATAAATTACAAAAATTATTGTAAGTAGAAAGATGAGTTTTCGTAGATTGAGCTAGGAGAGCAATTTTGTTAAAACTAAAATCGTTAGAATATTTAAAACTCGAGATGATTCTTTGTATATCTTGTTACACGTATGTTCTCGTATCAGAGACCTACATACGCATCCGCCCACAATACATACATAGATGCCTCCGCAAAATGCATTCAATTTCGCAGACGCGAAACTTTCGACATGCAGAATTGGCGCTTTATCCGCTGTTTGCCAAACATTCAAGAGTCAGCGGTAACTAAGGTAGGATATCGGAATACGTCAAGTAGAATACATGTGAATGAACCGAAGACTTTCATTGACCCGAGAAATTGAATTAATAAGCATTAATTTAAGCACTTATTTCTGTATAAAAAAAAAAAAAACAGAAGGAGAGAGGAAATATTGAAAATCGATAAAATCGCATATGGAATTATGTATGGAAAGGTGAATTAATGGATAAAAATATACACAGAGTCGCGCGCGATTAAGATCACGTCTCAAGAGATTAAGAGATTTAATTCCTAACAATCTTTATGAATGATAATTATTATTCGCGTAAAAAAAATTGTTAGTTACTCACCCGACGTTCCTCCTCGCGAGCAGCTCTGAGATGCGACTCGATCGCGTCGAGATCGATCTTTGGCATTGCCGTCTCGATGTTGTAAACGTCGAAGCCGCCTGTAACAGTGCGCGAGCGCTAAACGTGAGAACCTTTTGCGTCGAGGAAGGCATGACCGAAACAGTCGAACGGAAATTGAAGGAGTGTCGGAGCATCGTGTGCACGCGGAATCTCGAGTGGTCAGCCTAAAATTTACGATTTATCTCGTTCGACTAATATATTTTTCGAAAAAAAGGCAATCAAAGAGTATATGTATGTTCGTTACATAGTATAATACCCCAAACCTATCGTTATGATTTTCATCATCGATTTCTTGATTTGATATCAATTTTATAGATTCCTAATTTAGAAGATGTATGAGCGTGTGTGAATTAAGAGGAGACAATTCTATTACGCTAAATTCAAGGCAATTTTATTTTAGTGTAAGCTTACTTTGAAATTTAACACACTGAGGTATATTAATATTGAAAACCATAAACTTGTGGCATCGCAAAAAAATACTTACTAACTAAGAAAATAGCCTTTTCAAAGCACTTGCATAACTGTACGTAATAATTATGTGTAATTCGTTGGATACGCCGATAATGCACTAGTAATTATTTTTCCAATTAAGTGAAAAACGTAGTTAATTACCGTAAAATGTGCCGTAAAGTAAATTGCGTACATTCGTTAGAAAGAGCATACATATGTAAAAAAATATACGGAATACATTATAAAGAAATATATTCACGTTTATGAATCTATCATAAACGTGAATATATTCTGGAGAAAGAAATAATAATACTTAATATTTAAAAACAACAATTATAGTAAAGAGAGGAGAAAACATTAGTCCGTGTGATGAACAATAATATTAATAAAAAGAGAGACGATAACAACAATAATATAAAAATAAAATAAAAAATGAAATAATAGAATAGATAACAAAGTGTCATGTATCGATGTATTCACCTGATCCGTTATCGATGTCGGCCCTGCGTTTATCGATACGTCTCTGAGAATTAGAATTTCGCGATTGTTGCTGCTGTTGCTGTTGTTGACGGCGCTTGGCCTGATTCTTGACCATCTTCTCCTTCTTCCGGGCGTCCGCGCTAGACGCCTCCGGAAGCTCGCGATCTAGTAGCTTGTTGGTATCCTCTATATGATCCTTGATGACCGAGGTGGATCGCGACTGACCGCCACGGATGCTCTCGATCGACTCCATCGCGACTACGTCCGGCACCGGCTGGGCGTACTTCTCGAAGTCGACGCCGATGTCACGACCGATGCTCGACAACAGATCGATTTCCTCCAGCTTTGTATAGGTCGGTCGCTCCTCGGCGAAGCCCTCAGAGTAGTCGCTGTTGCTCTCCGACTCGTCGTCGTCGGCCGAGCCGCCCGCCGACGTCGTCGTCACCGGCTGACGATTGCCTATTTTGGACGGGTCTAAGTGAGGCAACTCCTTTGCCTCGCGTATCAGGTCGATGTGCTCCACCGCGACGTCCTCTGTCTGCTGAGATCGTTTACGTATTTAATCGACCGTACACGAGAGTTAGACGGACGCGAAATAGCTTGCACAGAGATATTGTGTGGATATTTTATGATAATGTGAAGTGTATAGATGATAATTAATTGTATAGATGAATAATAT
Organism: Formica exsecta; assembly: GCF_003651465.1. Classification (NCBI taxonomy): domain Eukaryota; kingdom Metazoa; phylum Arthropoda; class Insecta; order Hymenoptera; family Formicidae; genus Formica; species Formica exsecta. The sequence goes on along the minus strand of NW_021853600.1, from coordinate 417,986 downwards.
AGTTAGCATGAATTATTGGAATTAACAGAAAAGTCGGGATATATTTAACTTGTGTCAGATCATTAATGAATAAATATATATGTTGTTAAACGCGCACGAAATTAGTTGTTATTATAATAATTAGGTATTAATTGTAATTAAGCAATAAAGAATAATGATCAAATCTAGATATTAATTAAAATCAAAACACAAATTAGATATTATCAAATATTATTTACAGTCAAAACTATAGATTAAATGAGATCATCTCTTTTCAGATATCTTGTTTTTGCTGCAAATTTTTAATTGTTTCAAGATTCATTTTGAAGATGACAAATCGTCATCACAAAAAACCGCCAATCTGAACTCACCTCGCTGATCTCGCTGGTCTTTCCGGAATCCAGGATTTCCTCGATTTCGGGAAACTGCAGACTCTCGTTCACGCTGGTCGTCAGTTCCACCAGTTCGACCTGGACGGGTATCTCCCTTTCACGGTTGTTCTCGAGGATCGCCCGCGATAGTTCGGGCGTGCGCTCGCTTACCTGGTCGGCCAGACCCTCCTCCCGTTCGTCCAGGAGCGTCAGGTGGGTCTCCGCCTCGACGATGCCGTTCACGACGACCTCCTCCGGTTCTGGCGATTGTGCCTTCTTCTCGGACCTAGAGACCTCCACGCTCTTCACGTAGTTGATGCACTTTTCCGAAGGCGGCACCACCGACTCGTACAGAGAGGTCACAGTCTGGAACGCGAGAGAGACGAGAGCGGCGATGATGATGTCACGCGAGAATACTCTCGTAGGAGTATACCCGATTATTTTTACACGTTGATAACTCGCGCCGGCTGCTCTCGTCCGGTTTTGTCAGTGACAAGTTTGACTTGCTCATAGAACGAATTCGCGGGATTGCCATGACAGATGAGAATTTCGCAAATCGAATTGGTCTAATCTCTTTGCTGACGATCAACGCCAACGCAACGGGATCAAACGTCCTTAACTCGATGAGTAGAGATAAATCGATCATTCATCATTTACATACATTTTCTTCAGAGTTTTAAAATATTTAATATTAAAATACTTGAAGATGAAACAATACAAATATATTAATCAAATATATTAATCAAATATATTAATTATTAATAACAATATTAATCGACAAAAAGATAATTTTTAAAACAATATTTTTGGAATATTTTATTATTTTGCAAAAAGAAAAGAAAAGTTTGACATAAAATTAAACTTCATAACAATGTATGCACATGTCGCATCGTCAAATAATTGCCGTTTATATCTACAAACTTTTGAATTTATAGTACTTTCGTCTACATCTACTTTATGACATTAAAATTTAATTCCGAGCCACTAATACAGTGTAATCCATTCCAAATGCTCGATTACCTGTATATTAAACTTGGGCTTCTCGTAAAAGATCTTGCGGTCGTTGCGCTGGCCGCAGAGGTGATTAATGCTGTCGTCGACGTTGTTGTTGTACTCGTTGCCGTTCTCCTGGGCTACTTCGCGGTGATGGACACTGTAGAGGGGCGGATAGTCGGAGCAGCTGTCGTGCTCGTCCTCGGTCAGGTCGGTATCCGATAGCAAAGAAGGCGCCAGATGCTGGAAACCGGGGTAGTTGGGGTTGACGATGCCGCGGCAGCCCGCAGGCAGATTCCCTTCCTCGGACCAGTCGGACCACTCGGAAGGCGTCAGTTCGCGCGACGAGTTCTCGTGCGAAGAGTTACGTCCTGAAACATTTCACAGTTGCGCTTGTCTCAATATTGGCCGGATAATTGGACGTCGCTGCATTAGATGATTCATGACTCATCGTCATGATTAGCCTGACTCGTGCGCTTGTAAAAAGCGTTCGCGATCGCTTCACGCGATCCAGTCGCGAGATCCTCAATAACTTGACAAGTATATACAACTCATCGTATTCGTATAGTATGAATAAATCATCTAGCTTAATTAATTGATTAATAGAGTGTCTTTTGCATGCTTTTGCTATTTCTCGATCTTGGAAAATTCTCGGTGCCCCATGATTAACTTGTTACTAGGTAGGTATTGTTGATTGTCATTGGACAGATCAGTGATACCACTATAAGATTTATAAGATCTTTGATTTTATACGTGATTACTTGCATAAAGACTCGGCTGCATAGATTCTTGGCTTTACAGGCCATCATTTGCTTATGGATCTTTGGTTTTATGGGACAGATTATTATATGACTGAGGCTACGGTGCTGTTCGAATATTATTATAGATTAATATAAGAGATTTTTTTCTTGATTTTATATAAATTCTTTTGAAGATTGTTAAATAATAAATTCTATAAATTATTGTTTTTTAGACATACAATTTATATACTAAATTTAAATTTATAAATTAAATTTTTATCTATGCATCCTTTACACATTGTAGAATATTAATTCCATATATTAATTCTACAAATTTTTATAGATAATTGATTCCATGATTGATATCATATTCTGCTCTTACAGATAATTTTCGGAGTTAGCGTTAATCGTAGATTTTAAATCTTTGATAAACAATGGTTATTCTAAATTCAAATTTTGCGCGACAAACTAATTATCACGTAAGCTAATTATCAACCCAATAACTGCGGATAACTTTGATTCAACTAAAAATTCCTGCTCTTTACGGATGATGGTTAATGTCAAGGATGCACGCGCGCGTTATTAATGGCATTTAGCGGAAAATATCGAAGTTCGCTCCTGCAATGAAACCTTCAAACGCCATTGCTTTCCAATAAAATCTTGAGCATCAGCATAGCGTGGTACTTAAAACATGCGTGTCTGAAAAGTAGGCCAATCTATTGTTCGATGGACGCGGAGATCTATATTAAATATTAATGGATCTAACGATACAGATGTACATCCATTCATTACTCAGAGATTTCTCGAATGACTTTAAATGTATTCAAAAATATGTACGTTTATTTTATTATTTTGTTTTTCTAGAACTTCTCTGCATTTTATCAATCTTTTTTCTCATTTTCGTAGCTTTTCATGAATTATATGTGATTTACTCGTATTGTAAGAGAAACTGTGTTATATATATGTATCCTTTCAAGATGATTAAATCATATGAGATATGATATATGAAATAATTCAGAACGAAGGAGCTCACCTTCGTAATCGGTGAGGCTCTCGACGGAGCTGCTCCTTCGTATCCTCGACTCGGTCAGATTGTTGTTTACATTGGCGGATTGCTCTTCGATCGTGCCTAACAATATAGATCTCTTACTTATATAAAGTATTTTTTTTTTTTTTTCGTCTTTCTAGATCCTCTTTATCGATTCTCTTTCTTTGAATTTATTTCAGAGGTTTTTTACATTTCTCTAATATGATTAAATTGCACAAGAGAATATATCAGATACGTTATTAGCGTGAACGACATACTACTCTATCATTCAAATTGCTTCATGCTTAAATAAATAATCGATGCAAAAATATAAATGACATAAATATTAATACAAGATATAATTAAAAATATCTTATTGAGAGCGTAAGATAAAAATAACTCCAACAGACACAATAAGCCAATATTCTACTATCTTCTAAAAAAATTCTTCAAATATTTTTATAAAGCACAAAAGACACATCTGAAGGATAATTATTTTTTTGCTTTTTATTTCGGATCGATATATAGTATATATATATATTTGTAGAACAACACTCACCCTCGTAGTCGGCGAGGCTTTCGACGGAGCTGTTTCTCTGTATTCTTGACGCGGTAAGATTATTGTTGACGTTGGTGGACTGTGGATTACTTTGCTGGACGTTGTCGCGCGCGATTGCCAGGGAGGACCACGTGGTGGTGTCTTCGGCCAGCCGAAAGTCCGCCGACTCGTCGACCGGGTAGTTCGGCGCGACCGGCTCCCGGGTCGCGTTCTCGTTGCGATCGCCGCCGATCTCGCCGGCACCGATCGACTCGTGCCTGCGAAGCTGGCTGTGGAGCGAGACCGAGAAATGAGTCCAGGTGGATCGATACTACCGTTGCCGTTAGGTATATAACACTTGGGTCCGCCGAGGCGGTATAGGCGGCAGCACGCCTACGAGACCGCCGTCGATCAGACGTTTATATTTAGCGCCTACTTGTAACTAGGAACTGATCAGACAACTTTGTCACAGTCGGATAAATATTATATAGTACATAATTGATATGCATAATTTGTATATGATACAACCGTTATGTATATGATATAACCGTTTCATTTGGATATTTGTTTATTATATTGCAAGACATGGAGAATCAAAATATCAAAGGGAGGCAGATGCTTATAAATGCTTATAAATGAGGATATTATTAATAAATGCTAACTAAAATTAATAACTTACAGTAATAATACCGAGATAGTCGGAGATAGGTCATTTTTCCCCTTTAATTGCCCCCCCCCCCCGCTTTAGTTGTTAAAATTATTACCTGTTATTAACTGTTTAATAATTTCTTAAACGATATACTTGAAAATAAAAAAAAAATTATTTTAAAAAGCAATTTGTATTTTTTGTGTAATTTTTTTTTTTTTATTGTGAAGGAAAAGCTATTATTGCAATTCTTCTCAGATTTTAGTAAGAAGATACCCAGACAGCACAAGGATGTCCTTAGGACGTCCAAAGGGCATCCAGGACATACATGTAGGATATCCTGAGGATATCCTATTTTAATCCTCGGATCTCCTCTGGATGTCCTGAGGAAGAGTAAATGATAGCCGTACACTAGCCTCTGGAGAATCCAGGGAGATCCTGTGGAACATCTTAAGGATTTCTATAGGATATGTTAGGGATATTTTTCATACGTTAAAAGGAACAAATTCTAAAATTTAAATATAAATTAAGATTGCGTTCTGTTATTTACTGCCAATACTAAAAATCTAATACTAAAAATAGTTCACGTTCTTTAATATTTGAGGTTTTCGTGCTGTACATGAATATTTTAGGTTTGGCTTCCGGGTTTGAGTCGTGTAATATTTTCAAAACAATCCAATATCTGAATTCCCTATGTTGGGATTGCATCAGAAATTGAACTGATAAAAAATAATTATATTTTTAATTTCCTGTTAGTTGCTCTTTGCAAGCTTTATATAATTCTCATGACCAAATCTCAAATACGAGTTTGCGCGTCGCATAGCGGTAAACAAACGAACTAGCGGTTGAATACTATTTTTTGTAAAGTTTTTGGAATGTTGCGCATAGTAACATTTCTCATAAATTATTAAATAAATAATAATTTTGAATATGTGAAAATGTGCGCATCAAATTCAATTATTAATATTAAACGAAATTAATGTTAACAGTTAATTGCACATGTATATGTCCTCTGGAAATCCAAAGGACATTCAATATAATAGACAGGGCAGGTATCCTACAGACATCCAGGGGTTATCCAATGGACATTTATAGGACATTAATACTTATTACAATACTTAAAATTTCTAAATTATATTAAATAGCCTACATAACCGAAAGTAATCATGTATGCATATTAAATTTTCATAAAATATATTTATAATAATATCTTAAAACATCCTACAAATATCCTGAACCATCCTGGACATATTCAGGATGATCCTGAGGACGTTTTGTGCTGTCTGGGTATGTATCAAATCATATTTAATTCCTAAGTACTTTTTCTGGAGTTGAAAAAAAGATCGAATTAATTGAACATTTAATGCTAATCAAATTAATTGTTGTAAAGAATATAGATTTGATAAAAACAAAATGTATTGATAAAAACTGTGCGAAACCGACCATTGATCATACAATGAGCATTAAAATTAACACTTAAAACACGTTATGTAATATGGAAAAAGAAATCGGTGAGGCAACTTTTCGCAATCCTTTCCTTTCATGTCCCTTTTCAGGTTTTCGATTAGGTGATCATTATCTCCGCACGTGATCACCCGGTCGTCAATTAACCCCCATTCGTGCGCTCGCCGAGGATATCATCTCATCAAGGTACTTACTTATTGTTCAGTCCTCCGGGATGCAACGGCACCGAGATCGAGATAGATTCCCTGAGCCGCATATCGATTCCTCGTCTAAAAAAGAATACGAACGGCCAGTTAATTCACCGTTCTTCGAGATGAAAGGAGTCTTGCATGCATCACTAGCACTAATTTTCTCTATCTCGAGGAAGAGAGAGAGAGAGAGAGAGAGAGACACGTCAGAATTCGTATATTTTCAATCAAATGTATTTCTCGTAACCTTGCGGACGTAACCTTCAAGCGTGACAGTTTCAGCATCTTTGGCTTACGAGACAATACGGCATTTTTATCACGGCTTTTTCACGGTCGCTAGAACGCGCGAGAGAATGCCAGCGCCAAT